>NC_066363.1:98614113-98644113 GCF_013377495.2 Cygnus atratus
ACAAGTGAGCCTCGCCGCACGCAGAGGGTAGGGGAACATAGAGGAAGGAGGCTGCAGCGGGGCCGGGGCACACAGAGGCACGGGGAGGCTCGGCCCTCCTGAAGTCATAAAGGCCGCGCGGAGCAGTGAAGCCTGGCGTGTGTCCGGCCCCAGAGTGCTTGGGCCCGCTGGTGCTCGTGACATTTAAGCTCGTGCCTAAATGCCCCACAAAATGTAAACTCAAGTGGAGAGTTCTTATTTAGGGTTAAAAACATGGCTTAAGTTCTTTAATGGACAGAGCTGCGCTTAGGGGTTTTCTGCAGGACTGAGACCTTAAAGTTAAATTCTGCCGTCGTTTACACCCAGCAATGAAAGTCAAATTCTGCCCTCTATTATAAGCAGACAACCCCTTTAGATTGTATTTGAAATCAATGGGATTGCCTGGGTGTAAAATGAGAGCAGTCCCTTAGTGCCAGAGAAAGCCAAGCAACAAAGCAATTTTACAATGTTAAATTCAGCAAATAAATTCTGTATTATTGTTTTTGCTACTGTTACATTATTATTTAGCTTTGCTATGAAATTATATAGATAGAAAACCAGAAAATAATATTTTAAAGACGATTGTCTTGAGCTCCAAAATTTATTTAAGACTAATTTCTAGGCATGCACGGCAATCGCATTTTATCTTCAAACTTATTCAAGGTGCATTAGCCTGCTAAGATAACATTCAGGAGCATTCTCAAAAATTAGCAATTTTAAATAAAAGCGTGTCATTAGGGTCAGAGGCTAGAAGACTTCCAGCACTGGTTGAACAAAGCATGCCAATTCGTCCTCCTGCCCTTGTCCAGACAACACGTCCACTTACATCAACGTGGTTGCTGCCAGGATAAGGATTCTATGACTCCTTTACGGGGCCACAGACCACCCCTGCTGCCCACCACGGGTCACCTGCCTCGGGTTACCTGTGCAAGCCCATGTGAGTGGCCCTGCCTCGGGAATCTGGTGTCTAGTGACCTGTGGTGGTGACAGAGAGTAAGCTTAGGTGGATCCTTCTCCCACTTCACTTTTCTAGCGTTGCCAACTGAGCCCTTAAATAACATGATGGGATTCCTTCTGCTTGTCACATAGTTTCACTTTCAGAGAATATATTAATCACAACAAAGCTTTTTTATTATTGTTATTACAATTAGCCAGACTTCTATCTATTTCTATGGAAAAAAAGAGAAGTTCTTCTGTTTGTACAAAGTCACGTTAAAACAGATCTATGGGGAAGCCTTTCAAACAGAGTGCTGTCTACAGGATTTCCAGCTCCACAAGGGTAAGAGAAAGATAAGCCAGTTGGTTTCAATACCTAACTTTATGAGGAAAAGGTGAGGATATGCCACTTGGACAACATGTTTGTGGTTTCTCCTGCCGTTTCCTCATTTACTGGATATATATCATAGGCACTGTGGTTTACCCTCAATGTAACCCCTTCTGTGATGAAAGAAACATCAATCACTCACTACGGTGGGTTTTAGCAATGTAAGTTCATGACACCATAAAATTTGGGAAGTATGGGGACACTGTGCACTGATAAAATGCCAGTGTCACTTTCTCAAATTAAGAAACACTTTCAGATCTGGTTTAAACTCAAATTAAGAAAGCCATTTTTTAAAGAGATTATTTTTCAAATCAGAATTATTCCCAGCACTATCACCTCACATGATCAACCAGAAGACAGCCCCATTGTAGCAAAATCCGGAAAACATACTTGTGTTGCTTCTTTCATTAAAAATAACTCCTTTAAAAAACACCAAAAACAAACCAAGAAAGAAACAAACAACAACAAAATCCATACCCAACAAATATATAAATCCAAAAGGCATTTTAACTTTATTATACTAGGAACATGGACAAATGACAATGAAAAACATAATGAAAATAATTATAATAGATTATATTCAGACTTTCACATTACCCCAAATTCTAAGTTAATAGATAAAATCCAGACCTTGAAAAGGCTTAAACTTTTAGTATGTTTGGCTAACACGGAATAAATATATCTTCTTCTTGTTACAAGCTATGACACTTTAGAGGTGAGGAAAAAAAAAAAAAAGGCCAAAAGCTAAACCCCCCAAAATCCCACTCTTTAACAATTCTTTGAAATGTGACCTCCTACGTCATTTAATTTTGAAAACCCTAAGGTCATGTAACACACTTTCTCTGTCATTTGTAAGTACATTAACTCAGTGGCCATACGACAGTGAAATTATGATAATGGGCTGCTAAAATGGGTCATGCAGACACTCCGTTTCATGTTAGCTTCAAACAACAGTGAGAATATAGTCCAAATCAAATATGACAGTACAAAAGCACATGGTTTACTTTTCTCAAGGCTTTGCCAGTAACTGGGAAGAAGGCTGCAACTACGAAACACAAATGTATTAGTTGAGCTTCCCACCTATGAACTGTCCTTCTGTCTCTACCCATGATGCACTAAAAGAAAACCACCTCCACAAAGAAGCAAACTTTTTAATAAAAGACTGCATTATTGCTTGCAAGGTATTCATCTGCATAATACAAAGGTTATCGCTTGACAAAGCCCATGTTCTTAAAATGAAAACAGTTTCATATAGTAAGACCAAGAACAACACAAATCCTCACATAAAAATAATATTTTCTTCTTTTTAAAGTATACAGTCATTAGTACGCACTCCTCCGTTTCTACATTTATGATTCAATGGCTACTATTGCCTGAAGCCTCGGTAATGGAAGTTCATCAGCATACCTAAGTATCCTTCAAAGAGATGAGAATCAAAACATATCTAATTTGATATACATGCAGAAGCCAGCAAGCCACAGCATTAAAAAATATTATTATTACTGTAGAGTTGAATGACAAAATGATCCTGAAGTGCACGCATCAGGGACAGTTTGTTTATGTTCCTGCTCGTATCAATCTACGGGATCAGGAAAACTGTTGCAAAATTCACATAAGCATGGCAAATCAGGGTTTGTTTGTCCTTTCTTTTTTCATACAGAGCATTGCAGTTGGGAGGAAAAGAATTGCAGTGTTGAGACTCTTAAAGATGATCTCCCGACGAAGCAGGCAAGCCGCACAGGATCGAATTCTGCGCACCAGTTAAAAAGATACAACTGCGTTTAACCCATTGATTTTTTTACATTATTAATACTTATTAACTACCTGTAATAAAGGCACAATTTTCTATAAAAAGCCCTTTTCTCTTTCTTTGTCTTTTCTGCACAATTTGAAAACTGTCACTCTAATAGTTCCTAAGAGAACTCAAAGCCGTAAGGTTGACGAACACAAAAGCATAGAAACACCATCGCATGCAAAAGTTAGCTGAATAGCACAGATAATTGCTTAGATAATTATTTTGATAGAAGCCCTGCTGAAAGCTCCTATATTTTATCATACATGTTAAGTGTACACGACCCATCTCCTACATGTGTACACCTATACGACGTACAAGTTGTTAATTAGTGACTTTTTGCTTTTTCTTTTTGTCTAACGTGATAAATAGCGTGCGCAGTTAGCCAGAAGGAGAGTGGGCAACCCAGATCTGCAGGCCCACGTCTGTGTTTAAGCAAACCACGTCTGTCAGACCGGGGGAGAAGCCCAGTTACATAATTCGCGTAAGGGGTGTCCATTACGCGCAGAGTAATGCCGCACGCTGCGAGCAGACAAGCGAGCAGCAGTCAGAGAAGTTGCTCTTGAGGAAGATCGCATTGCCCGGCGCCTGCCCGTGAGCTTCCTGAGCCTTATGCAGCCTGACTGACAATGAGATTTAATGTAGCCTAACTATAGTAGCCTTGAGCACAGATGCAATTATAACAGGAAGGCATCGGGAGTTTTAGTGTATTAGACTGTATCGGTCTGTTGCGGGCATCAGTGGCGTGATCAGCAAACGCTCGCTCTCCCAGGCTCGTCCCCCCACCACCTGAAAATTCAGAACATAAGAACCTTCCACTATTAAGAACTTGAGTAAAGGTCATTTTGTTTTCCTCAATACGATAAAAAATGGCATAGCTAGATTTGACATGCATATGCAAATCAGCACAGAGGGAAATAATAATAATAATTAAAAAAAAAACTGATTTTCCTTCACACTGGATTACTGTATCTGTATGAAATGTTGATACAAACACCTTGAGTACGAAAAAAAAAAAAAAAAAAAAAAACACCATCTCTGTGGTTTAATTGGCAGGATAGACTTAACAGATGTAGCAGAGCCGGACAAGGTTATTGTCTCATGGCAGATGCTAACAAAAATGTACAATGATACACTGCTCAGGAAAATACAAATTCAATTTTTCTGATTGTGTATGTATTTTAATAGATACTTCCATAATTTACATAAACAAGATGGGGAGGAATTTTGCAATAGCCTAGAATAATATATCAATTACAGATAACAGGTTAATAATATCAGTATATATAATGCAAAACAAATGGAAATATTTATATGGGGTAGACAAAGATCACCATCGTTGTTTAATCTGTATACATTTGAGGTGTCATAATATGCAATATGTCACTTAGTGCTTTGATGTGCAATCTTTCTTAGCCTTAATTAATGCTTTCATTTCAAACAGATTTTGAGTATATGAATCTCCTGAATAAATAAATTCCGCCCCCCCCCCCCCAAAAAAAAAATCATACCAGTTTATTTCACTACGAAGATAACCAACCCAAATGTTAACTAAATGTCTGTTTACGCAAAGTTTTGAAGGAGAACTTTTGGCAATAGTAAATAGAGACTGTTATTTTGACCGTACTTTTCATAAAACACATGTTCACTCAGAACCACAAAAGGCACATAGACTGACTAAATATATGAAAAGAAAAATCTCAAGCCCACCTATTTATCACAAAAGGAATCAGGAAATCATGCATTACCTTCTACCTACAATTCTAAACTTTATTTTTTAAGCCTTGTGATCAGTCCAGATAGAGATTTCATGTACTAAAGTAACACAGAAATCTGCGCTAATCTAGCAGTAACATCTTTAATTTGTCATTTTCATGGCAGATGTTTCCAGATAGTCTACAGGTCCAGAAATTTTATGTTGCCAGCACAAAAGCAACTGAAGTACCTGACCACTTAAGCCCTCATATTTTAAAATTCATGACAGAAGCAAAGTAAATTTTACTAAAGACTATTATATAATCAATAATTTGTTCAAAACGTTTTTCTCATGGAAAGTTATGATGTTATTTCAAGCAACTGCTTATTACTATGTTATAAAGCATATTCCTCTCCAATATTCTGTTCAGGATCATGAAACCTTGGCAGCGTTATACATTTCCTCTTGATATACAGCAAGAAGTAACAGAGTTTGGGACAGTAATAAAAAGGATTCATCACTTTAAAATAGTTTAACATCCATTGTGTGCATTAAATGTTGGGAAAATGTTTGCAGGAACTACTGCAAAAGAGCCACAAATCTATTTCTTTTCCCTTGTCTGATTGATACAATCAGGAATCCATTTAAATGGTCCTTTAGTGAGCTGCCATCAAACTGCAGCCCATTTACAGAAGGTTAGCTAATTAATGAACTCTTGATTGAAGATTAATTTGGCAACGCTTTTTAATTTTCGCCTTAAAACCATGACAAACAATGATGTATTTTAATTAGAGCTTCAGCTATAGCTTGGTGCGTTATATACATCTTTGATATTGTAAACAGATCACATCTATTCATTGGTAAATAGATAATAATGTTTAATTATCTGGAAATTAACAAAAGACTAACAACATACCCTTATTTTACACACGTAGAAACAATGTATGCCCACGAAACTAGATGCTTTACCAAAGAACGTAGATTCGACCAGTGCACTTCCAAAATCCCTCTGTAACACGTTGCTTTAATAAAAACTACTAAGTGCTAATTAAAAAGAAAGATATGAGCGGGTGTATTCTTTAGACATACCTACAGATGTAGCAATCCAACTATCCAGTATAAACCTGCTTCTTCTACCATGAAAATAACGCTGTCTTCATGTAAACTGTGATATTTCTGCACAATGATCAGTGATTTATTTGTGAAATTGCTAGAATGGTGAAGCCACACAAAGGTCTCAAAGCTCTCGGCCAAGGTAAATAAAGTGTCATAATATATTTAGCAAACAATAATGGAAAAAAATAGAGAAAAACGTCAACAGAAGATGCCAGGAAACAAATAGTGAATAAGGAGAATAAAATTCCTAGCATTTCTTCTCCCAAATAAAGTTACTGTTCACAGTGCTACAGCCTAAATAATAGCAGCAAATTTAACTGCCTTTTCAGAAAATCTTCAATCATGTTATTTTTCAATTTATCATCTTAATTTTTGCTACTGTCTTCTATTTACAACTTTTTGTTCTGTTTTTCAAAAGGCATGCCCTTTCATAGCTTTTATTTTATGTGCCATGACCCCCAACTCTGTTATTCTAACCACAAAAAGGCTGCAATGAAACACCATCGTTAAGTGAAAGCAGCAGTTAAGTTCCTGCATATTGTCTGTGTTTTTGTTTGTCTATTTGCTCTAAGGACGGGAAAACGGAATAGCATTTAAGATGCTCATAATAACCATGCTCACAAATAACACAATCAATAGCTGGTGGGTTTTTTTCCGAAATCATTTTCAACTAACTTGTCTCCTAACAGTGGAGACATAGAGTGCTTTCATCTGTTTGAGATCTGGCCTTTAATTGCTTCAGATTAACATTAAAACACTGTAATGTTTACCAAAAATGTCCTGGCTATCATTTCATGCATGTTATTTCATTTTAAACACTGTTATATATAAATGGCAAAATATTCACTGATAACAGCAAAGATAAACTTGGAAATTAATTCAGTCTAAGAAGGTCTCACTTCCCCATTGATTATGCAGTCAGGACTTAGTTAGACAGGTGAAAGGGTCTCAGTCAAACCAGTGTAATATTTGCCAGAGCACTAGAAACTCACGGCACACGTATGTTCTTATCCAAGGAGGCCCCTTTTCTCAGTGAGTAGGTAAGCCTTCCTGTAGAAAAATAATATGTGGAATGTTGGAGCCAAACGTGTGCTATTGAAAGAGCTCGGGGTTTTGTTTAATTCCATTTTGTTTTTCAGTGACTTTACTGCAGATGATGTTTCTCAGAAGTTTATGGACAGTATAATCAAATACCAGGGAGAACATGAATTCTTGAACATTTTTATAGCTCATGTGTTAATAAGAGTCTTACAAACCCTCATTCTGAACAGACATCTAAAAAGACATGTCATACCCCTATCTTAGTTGTTTACTTACTGCATCCCAGCTAGGTATTATCATTAATAGCATTATTGCCAGAAATGATTATCCCCTGTGGATGTATGGCCTCTTGCATTTCAGTCTGCTCCAATTTTTGATCATATAGAACACCTGCGGAAACTACATAAATAGCTAACCAAAAGGTAGCAAGTACCACAAAAACATGTTGGGATTTGTTTTCTCACGTGACTTAGTATCTGGAAAAGGGCAGGAGAAACAGCAGGAGCAAGCTGTCCATGCACACACAAATGTTCCTAGAGCTATAAAAAACAATGAAGAAAGAAAATTCCTGGTACACTAACACCTATGAATAAGCACAGTTTACTTTGAGAAAAATAACTGCAAAAGTAAAAGAGACAAAATCAAATTGTATATTCACTTACACAGGTGTAAAATTTAGGTGATATGCCATGGGTATAACAGAGCAAAGAACCTGGCCCACAGAATGCATCTTTTTAGTCCTGCAAATGTTCCCCTAACCAGGCTGAAAAAAACATACAAGGTTAGAGGATAAGAGATCAAGCAATGTAAAATCAGTGCCACACAAAGATTTGAGAAGCAGCTTTCATCAGACCTGTCCAGTTCTAGATGTTTAAAATCGTCTGTGTGAAAGGAAAGAGAAGACAGAGGAAAATCACCTCTTTGTTCCAAAGAAAATGTTAGTTTTTTGTAAAATTATTTTAGTTTGAGTGGGTTGTGAAGAGCATTAAAGGAAATGAACAGAAAAAGTGTTTTCATCAGTTGTTAGCTCGTGCTTGAAAAGCTCAAATACTGTTTCATTCTAATAGTTCAATCTCAGCATCTGTGTATTCCTCGGTGAAGAATACAGGCGTTGACAATGCAAAGAACCTGTGAGGTTATAGGTAAATGAGAAGAGCACAATAAGCATTAGCTGGCAGTACTTTCCTTCCCGATGCAAGGGCACAATGAGGTTCTGATCCAGCGCACTCAATGGAACATTTCTCGTTAACAGGAATGTGCTCTGAGGTACATGCAACGTTCTCCCGTTTAGGTCCGCAGCTCTTCGTCAGTGGCTGAGTGACCTACTCTGTGTTATTCAATGTGGTTAAGTAGTGTGTACATCGGCTATCATAATTTAAAACAAAATCAAGGCTATAAAATAAGCCACATTTGTTCCTTTTATTTAGAAAAGGGTAATTTTGTTTAGATTACAACTTCTGCTGCTGCTTCACAGTGTGTTTTGTAAAACTCTTAGGACCTGCTCCTACCACGGGATGCACATCCTCTGCAAAATACTGCCTGCCCTTATTGGCACCAAGGGTAAATCATAGGAGGTACTGAGCAAATCACAGAAGCAGGCCCTTATTCACTATGTCATCCTGCTGTTAAATCTTCGCTAAAATGTGAGGGGAAACCTCGAGGCTTTGCCTTTTGCTGTTTGGTTGTTTCATAAAAATTATCAAGTGATGGCAAAATGCAAATATGTGAAGCTTTATGTTTTCTGATCCAAACATGAATTTACTTAAACAGGGAACCTCATAAGTGTGTTATAATACTAAAATACAAGAGGTCATGCATCTACAGAGGATAATCATTTTCAGCAATAATGATAAGAATATTAATACTTAGCCAGGAAACAGTAAACAATCAAGTTAGCTGCAAAAACTATTTTAATCCCAAACTGATTTACAGAAACACTTTATATACGTACAGCGCCCATTTGCAGCTGTACTGGAAAATAAAATCTGAATTTTTTGAATAGGTTCTGTCTGAAGAAAAATATAACACTGCACTAGTGCATAGTCTGTGACGTAAGAAATATCAGACAATAATGTATATGAAAGGTATACACAGGTAGTGAAATTCATGCTGCATACTCAGTGACCTTTAAAGAGGAAAACCTCAGATATCTAATAAAATGCACTTCTTGACTCTGGATGGGACTACATTTACAAGTAAAAGACCTCCAGATGTTTCATACAGCCTTAAACCAAACTCCAGAATCTGTTAGGACTAACATTTTTCATCCAAACTCCTTACTGCATCCTGGACATTTTAGTCCTATAGAAGTGTCAGGGAGTTCTAGAGTGAGCTTCTCTGCATATCAGAAACCTGCCTGCCACTCATGGTCAGGGTCTTGCTTTCCTGCAATTAATCTACAAATATAAATCTGAGATTTAAGTGTGCAGATTTCAAACCAAGAATTACCTAAAATATAGGCAAAATATTTAAATTGTGAGTAGACATATATATAAAGAAAGGTATACGCTTAACCTCTGAGAAATGCAGTAACTGTCTCTTTCTGACATGTATACATACTTGTCAACAGAAGTCACATACATGTGGCAGAGAAACACATACAGAGGGGTTCACAGTTGCAGAAAGACGACCTGAGCTTCACTACATTAGAAGATACATAAAAATATGGACTGCTTACTCAAAACTATCAGAGACCATTACAAACAGGTTAAAACAGGATATATAATAAACCAGTTATCTAATTTTAACAATATTACCTAAGAATAAGCTTGTTTTCAAAAGAATTTCAGTACTGGAACTCAGTAAATAATGTATCACATGTATAATGTTTCTATTAGATTTCTCTTGCCTTTAGGAGAATATAGCTACCTACTCTCAAATGTTTTAATTCTTCCTTGAAGGACCTAAGGAAAGGAAAGATCAGTTTCCAAATATTATTGTGTGTGTGTGTGTGTGTGTGTATATATATATATGTTGCTGTTTTTTTTTTCATTTAGAAAATACAATCTACTGGTATTTCTCTGCTGATTATTGAAAACAGCTGAAACTAACACAATCCCTTTTTGTTTACTTCTGCATTTGTATGCCGGCATCAAAGACACTGCTAAAAGCTGGGAGTGTTACAGTTTAGTTTTCTGCCAGAGCTTGAATTAGTAAAGGAGAGTTTTTCTAGTGTGTCCTACCAAGCCTGGGTCTTCTTATACAAGCAAAGAAAAAAAAAAAAAAAAAGAAAGAAAAAAAATTATCCCACCAGTGCCCATAAAAGGGGGAACTGAGATCCATGAACCTATTTATCTATTTATTTTTTCTCAGAAGAGATACTGTCGCATATTGTTAATCTTCATTTTCAAAGAGAGGTAAAGAAGAGGCAGCATTTGGAGCAATCTATCACTGCCTTAACCAAGAGAAAGCCAGCCTTGGGGCTGGCAAGTTTTGGAGCAGTCTTCCCTCCCTCTTGCCTGCTTTTGGCCATTGGAGCTAAGAAGTGTTTTTTGTTTTATTATTATTATTATTCTTTACCTGCTTCCAAACAAGTATTTGTCTGTATTCCTGGGCTTAATAATTATAATTATAAATCAATGTGCATTAACAAAATACATTTATAAGAGCTTAGCTGGCTTGCTATTTACAGCATTATAAAATACATATTATATAAACAATCCCAAGAGGCTTCTATTACCTTTTCTCAAAATCATTTTATGATTATCATCTCATAACCATTTCAGAAACAGACCATGTAGCTTTGTAAACATCTATTCAAATAATTTTGAATTTTCTCTCTGTTGTCCCAGTGTAGATATTTAAAAATAATAAAAAATAAATCCCTGGGCCAGGTTACAGGGCACAGGAAAAGACAATTGGGCTCAAACTTGTCATACCATAACATTAAGGACAGTAATGCAGCCAGCTTTGCACGATCTTAAGTAAAAGGGAAGCTCATACTGAGCAAGAAGCATGCCTTTAGATGTCCCCCAAATGTCTTCACGGTTGATGCTTCAACATAAGGATGATTAAGAAACCACACATCCTACCAAAATACTGCACTCTAAAACTTGGAATAAATTCCCCTTTCTCTAGCTGCAACATTTCTGAGCAGGGCTTTAGCACTCCATTATTGTGAATGTTTTTTGGCCCAAGGCAAAAAATATTGACAAAGTTCCACCTCCAAGACAGTTATTGTCTCTGTATACTTGATAGCAGCCTTCAGAAGTTCACCTGCCAGTATTAAATCCTTGGTTTGGGTGAGAGAAGTAAAAATTTGCTAGCATTCCAAGCTATTTTACTGTAGCAGCAGCTACAGCAGCAAATCAAATTGTTCTTTCAATTAAACCTGTTCAGTGCCTTAGAGAAGAAAGATCTAGCCTTCCTCTTCTCCAAAAAAAACTGCAGTTTATGCCAGGTCTGAAGTTTTTACTACAACTGAGAGGAAAAGGCTCAGATGTTCTTATTCTAGTGGTCAATAATCCACATCACATACGCACACACACACAAAAAAAAAAAAAAAAAGCATGTCAAGCCATTTGCATATAACTGACAGCCTTTGCCTGTGACATTCAAGTAGGCTAGGTGCCAAGGTCTTCAAGGGGGCCATCACTAGGTTTGAACCTTCCTTTTGCCAGCAGCATGCACCAACAGATTTGCTAGAAACCAGCAATACATCGAAACATATCAGAGAGCAGGATCAAAAAATATGTCATGATGACGTCCCAGATTCAAGCAGGCCAGAGAAAACACTTCAAGATGTACTAAACATCCTGATAGAAAGGAGTCAGGCAAGTAAAATGGGAGCCTTATAGCAGCTGAGAGCAGGGCCTGATAACAGCAAGGAAAGGAAAGCTCATTCATAGAAACAAGTATCATCGTGACTGCTCTGAAGCAAAACACTGCAATGCAAGTTTATCTGGTTCTGAATGAACAACAAAATGCCTTACTTTTCTGCATTCCCCAGATAAAGACATCTATCCAAGTACACAGCAACTGCCTCACATATGTGCAGAGTTTGTTTGCATGTGGAACGTGGAATGACAGCAATAGTTTACCTTGCTCTGTTTTCTTTTTCTTGTTTGTTTTTCAAAACAGTTCTCGCTCACTGGAATGAGCAGTGAGATAACTAAGATGACATCTGCTAACAGAATGTGCAACTGTCACTGTACCACAAAGGGGACTAAGAGACCTGTGCGGCAGGATCCCTTTAAATGAGATGGCCATGGCTACACAACGACGGAAACCAAATGAGCCCTCATGGGTAATCTATCCAGGTTAGAGAGGAGGTCACTGCAGGGGCACTACCAAAAGTCATGCACTCTGCATGGGAGAGCAAAAGCATGTCCAAAACCTGAATTTCACAGGCATTAACTTCAGAGACTGCAAACTCTTTCCCTGATGCTTTTTAAAAGAAAACTTTAAAACATCGTAACACCCAGCCAACGCCTTAGTTTGAAACAAAACATAAAATCCTCTGCCTTTCCTGTAAACACTTCATACCGCCATCATGGCAGGAGACATGAGACAGCTTCAAATTGACTTTTATGTTGACTTTACGACAAACCACCTTTTCTGCATCTGTGTGAACATGTGGCCTTATGTTCAGAACAGAAAGGTACCACCACCTGCCCTGAGACTACCTTAATCAGGATCAGAATGACACTGGATGAGTGTACGACGGCCAGGCTCCCTAAGAAGGAAGCCCACCCCTCAATGCCCACTCAATTTCATGGAAGTTGAGGACACTCACTATTTCACAGGATCAGGCCTTATGCTGGCATAAAAATGTTATCCAAAACTGGACCGCTAAATGGAGAACTATTACAGCTCTTAACAGAGACTCTTCCTTTTTTTTGCTCCAAACTTGTTCGGTAGATAAAAATTTAGGTGTGCTATCTCACCTGCTTTACCTACACAATACTTTCACTGGCCAATTTCAATATGTTTCTGAAAACATAAACATCCTGTTTCCCAGTTCTAATACATTTTCTGCCATGTTCCTCTCCTTCACCATTTTCTCGATCCTCTCAGTTGTATACACAAACACACGCAGACTCCCCCATGCCAAAGGCAGAGGAGTAAATCCAGCTTCTCTTCACTGATTATGGGATTGGTTTTAATTTGTGCAATAGTCCTTTTGATAACAATGCCTAGTTAAAACTTCCATTAAAAGTCTGTATCAGTCATTTAATGGAGGAAGAATCTAATAGGGTTCCATTGGAACTCCTCCATTAACTTTTAACAGAATTCTTTCTTATAGTCAGTGTTGTAAAACAGGGATATTTCACAAATTTAAGACCAGGCTCATTCTCCATGGGGTGACAGTTAGGTCATCGCTTCCCAATCTTTTTTTGGGTAACTACATCAGTTCACCATTTGAGCTGCAACAATCAGTCTCTTCACAACTTATTAATTGCAACTTGCACTCACTCTCTCTCACTGGACTTCAAATCCCAAAGTGCCCTGAAAGTCCCAGTTGTATGGCTGGTCATAACGTATATAATAAAAAGCACAGCCACCAGTTTCCAAAAAAATATATATAGATTTACCAACCATTACCAATAAGGGACTAGACCTATCACAGTAATTATGTATCTGTCCAACCTTTGTCCAAGAACCTGAACTGCCATGGTGATGAACTGGTTTCTAAAGAGATCTTGGCAGATCTGTCTAAAAACCACGCTGTATCTGTACTGGCCCACAGATCAGTTGCTAGAGAATGGTTGCATAGGTAATATTCTTCCACACTTAAGTTTACTGGGAAAAGAGCACACAACAAAACTGAGACCAGCTTCCTGCAGTCATTAGCCACTCTACACATTCATAAGATTGCCATATCAGCACTTATCTAATGTTCTTTGGTAAGTAAATCTCAAAATCCTTCACACAGGAAGGTAACTACTGCTAACTTCATTTTACAAGTGCAAAAACTAAGGCCCAAGGAAGAGAGGAAAAGAGCCCAGGTTTTCTAATTCCCACCCTTCGAGACAGATTTTGAAGTCACCAGGCACCAGCAGTGTTCCTTCAAGAACAAGTTTAAAATAAGGGAATATTTAGGTTCTTGGTCAAACTCTGAATGGTGGAAGTAAAATTTAGCATGACAGATCTCCAACCACACAAACATGAGGTACAGGTGCATGCGGGAAATTAAAAGGGATTTACTTGGGAGATTCCAGCGCAACTAAGTGAATTGCTGTAGTGGAACAGGTCAAACCTCTGACTGCCATTGCTGGCTTCAAATCCCTCCACCCACAGAAAGCAGGGGGAAATATTGTCGAGATTATCCTCCTGTCATACTTCCAGAATTAAGAATTTCATTAATCACTGAGGAGTTCAAAGATCCTGTAAATCTGATTCTGTTTGCACTTTAACCAGCTTGACACTGATGCAGCTGTGAATCCACTGGCTGCAGATGAGGTACCCCAAATTGCATATGCATAACTAAGAGGAATCAAGTTTGTAAATGTTATGATTTCCTTAGTCTCAACTGGCAGTCTCAGCAAAGTTGAGATGGAGTGCTGAAAATCGACCTGGCGTGTTTAGCAGAGCCTCTTTGGAAGAAAATAGGAATGAAAGCAATTCTTTTTTCATTCTACCCTCCACAAGCTTAAAAAAAAAAATCAAAATGCAATAAAATGTCCCTAAGATACATGTGGTTGTATACACACCTTTCTCAAAATGTAGAATCAGTCAGCGTTTGGCCTTGTGCTTCACGATACACTGAACTAAGCAGATGTTTTACTACCATTCTGCAGGATTTTACTCACAAGTTTGTTTATACATAAATACACACACACATGCACACACTCAAAAGCTTTTCTTGGGCTAGATAATATGCCCCAGAAGTGCAGACAAAAAACGGAAAAAGATAAAAGAACAGTGCTCTCTTTCTTCACAACTTTTTTATTATCTGGAAAAAAAAGACAGCAAGGAAAAGTTCTGGGAGTGCAGGGTTTTTGTTTCATCCAGTTGTTCATCATGTTCCACTCCAATGAAGAAAAGGGAATTACGCACAGGAAAGGCCAGTGAGAACAGGCAAAATAGGAGGGTTTCTAAACAAGAAGAAAAAAGGTCTCACAACAATATAGTACGAAGAAAGAAACATTTTTGTATGTGTGAAATCACCTAAGCTTCACCTAAACTTTTGGACAACCTCTTCCAGCTGTCTCCAGCATAACCACTGGGAAATGTAACCAGTAGCTAAGTAGAATAGTAGACAATGTTTTCTCATATAGGAAACTTGTGACAGGAATATATGACAGAAAAAAATTAAGGAAATCTTAATTTAGCCATTCAGTCTTAAATTACATCAGGATTAGGCTATGAATGCTCTCCAACCCATTTTCCACCATGCAGCTACACTTGTATCTGCCCTGCCCTTCCACAGCTCACCACCGACTACTGCACCCTTGTACTTTTACATTATGATTGTACATCTCAGCATCCCACTTGCTGTTTGCCTTAAAAAAAAAAAAAAAAAAAAAAGAAACAATGGCAAAGTGTAGCAAAGTACCAGATCTCCGGTGCTACTGAATCAAGCACAGAGAGAAATGATGGTTCCAGTCATCTTGCTTTCAGGGGAAAAAAAAAAAAAAAAAAAGGCTTTGAGACTATTTTCTTTAGGAAGCAGGGAAACTCGAGAACAGATTTATCCCCAGTGTTTTAGCATGCCAGACAAAGATGAAGGCTGATAGAATGAACTGCTAGTGCTTTAGATTCATCTTGGGTACCAAGAGATATCTAAAGTACTTCATGGTTACCATGTCAGGCAAAGACTACAGAGCTGCAGGTTTCTAAAGGATATGTATCACTTCAGAACATTTCACTCACTGTACACCTGTACATATAGAATTTACACTGGTGTTCAATCACAAAGTACTTCCAAGAAACTGGATTTAGTCTGTGAAAAGAGGATAGCTGAAGCTCAACTTATTTCTAAGAACAAATCGAGTTGCATCTGGTGCAGTCTGCCAGTGAACATGGATTCAAGTGATGATGCTGGGACTTCGCACAGAAGCAGCTGAGGAATGGAGATACGTTCTGTTTGCTGATAGGAGTGGTAATCCCTGCTGCTGTGGGTGCGGTAACCTTCAGCACAAGGGCAGCTGCAAAACAGTGGTGATAGTGAGAACTTTTCACAGTTATTTTTGCTGGTGATAGTGAGAACTTTTCACAGTTATTTTTGCTACATCTTTCGTCTCAGCAAACTTTCCATAGCACTGACAGCACCATAAACTCATGGGGCTTTGGCAAGATGCATATAGAACACAAGCACACAGCAATCAATCAAAGGCACAGAAAGATGGAAATGGGCAAGGTGGCACTGTGCTGAGGAAGAGGATTACAGTGACTATACATTTAGCTGATGTTTTCCTAAAAGTGCTACAAACAGTATCCTCCAATCTGGAAACCATCTAGAAGAAGAAATTAGAACCTTTTAAAGTACAAAGCATTGCAGGGATGCTCCTGGTTCAGTCTTATTGAAAAGTAATGTTTTATTCCCATGTGCTCTTTCCAGAAAGAAAATACATTGCAAGGGGACCAATCTGGAAAGATGTATCTTAGCAAAAGCTATGTTGGGAGTGCAGCACGTAAGGTAGGGCTTTCCTTGTGTAAGCTGAGTGGGTAACCTGAGGAACTGGGCAGTTCAGCTGAGGAAGGGAACTGTACTTCATCGGGATCTACTAGAAATTGGGAACCTTCAGAAAGCAAATGCTTATGATTATATAAGGAGAAAGAATTAAGAAAGACTGATGATAAAAATGTATCTCTGCCCCAGACAGATAATGGGGTAACGAGCCTCTTTATCTGATCATCCAACAAAGTTTTTACTCCATTTACTTAACAGATCCCTAATGAAGCAAATTAAAAGTTCAAATGAAGAAGTATTCTTCAAGCATGATGTCACTTAGCAAAATACAATGTAGCTCGTATGCTACATTCTGCCTGTAATGGAATCCATACAAGGGATAATCTTTATAAGAAAGGATAAACCCTACAAAGTTTGCTACCAGACTTTACTATTATAGCGTCTCTCCTTACCTTTTACCCCATATTAGCCCTTCATCATGATCCTTAACTTTGGGGGCAGAGTCTGTGCTCAAAGTTTCTGAACAGTGACTGACTAAACAGGCTCTGATCTTGATTCAGAGCCTCTAGACAAAATGTTTGTTTCTCTAATCAAAAATAACAACAGTAATTTTACAGGTATATAAATGTAATTTATAAACAAAGCCAAAGACTGTTTAAAAATCCAGCTAACGAGAAAATCCAGGATTTAAATGCTCGTGTTGTCTGCAAACTTTAATTCAAGTAAACTGTTCAAAACCACCAAGAGGCAGCCTCATGGTGCTCTGTGACCTCCTGAGGAGGGGACGCGCAGAGGAGGCTCCAGTCTCTGCCCTAGGATCCGAGGGCAGGACGCAGGGGAAGGGCACAGAGCTGCACCAGGGGAGGGTCAGGCTGGGCATCGGGAGCCGTGTCTGTGCCCTGGGGGTGCTCAGGCACTGCAATGGGCTTCCTAGCCAGCTGGTGGGTGCCCGTGCCCGGCAGTGTTCAAGAGGTGTCTGGATAATGCCCTCAGTTATACGCTTTAACTTTAGGTTAGCCCTGAAGCGGTCAGGCAGTTGGCCCCAATGATCTTTGTAGGTCCCTTCCAACTGGACTAGTCTACTCTAGTCTAGTTTAGTCTAATTTTCGAAATTTGTTTAGGTTTCTCTCTTTTCTTCCTGTTAGAAATGCATCAATAAAGGAAACGCACATGCTCTGAATAGCACTAAAATTTGCAAGAACAGAGGCATGTCTCTGCAGGTTGATAAAAAAAAATCTACATTACACATAAGACAACCAACCTGTAAATATAAAGGCCGAGGATCCAAAAAAAAAAAAAAAAGTACAAAAAGTACCGTCTACTGGATATACCACAAATGCAGAAACACCTGTGCTAATTACATCACTGACACAAGATAAGTGCACAGCAATCAGACGACAAAGTGTTAACAGTCAGTGAGTTGCCATGTAATTACCATTGCATCCAATGGAGTTATCCAGTACTATATGTCCCGCATTGTTCGTGTTATTATGTGGTAACTATCAAATTACCACGTGTCATCACTGTAACATTAGGTTGATCCACTATGGAAATTCATTCTGCTCAACAGCAGTCCAAATTCTTCATTTTGTCCCTTTGGTGATGAGGACAGGTGGATTACGTACTGAGCTCTACTAAAGGCTAAAGGACTAGGTTAGGCACTTCATAGATTAAACCTGATCAAATAGCCTGATTCTGCCACCTTTTCCCACTATGAGTTTCATTACTCTACTGCAGATGGGATAATACTTGACAGGGTACTACTATCTGTCCCAAAGTGATCATTTTCTCCTTAAATTTCCTGTAAAACCTACATCAACTTTCCCTCTCTACAGCTATAGTAGTTGCTATCTTAAAAAAATAAAGTAGAAAAGCAGGTTTTGCCTGCGGTAAATGGAAGTGAGTCAAAGACGTCAGGAGATCCATTTAGGACTTACACTGTTACTAATCTATTTTAGTGAGAAGACAAACAGAAAATATTACTATGATGGGAGGAGAGAGTATTTGTGTTATTTTTTTTTAAAGGGACAAACAAATATATCATGATAAGCTTTGACTTACATGTTTTCTACATCTATATTTCCGTGCAGAACAAAATTAAGTGTTAGAAGAGTTTTAAAACAGGAATACACACAAGTCTTGGAAACAGTGCAAGCGAGGGAGCACAACTGCAAGTGTAGCTCTCAACCTGGGAACCTCCCGCACTACAACAAACTCATTAGCAACTGCTAACAAGCCACCTGGTGTGAGCTACATGATAAGTGAAAATACAATGGCGAGGATGTTATGAAAATGGTTATCACCCATCAGTGCATTCACTACAAGGAGTATTTTGCACATATATTTTACATTAACACTTGGAAGGTGCTCAGATGTTATGTGAATGGGAGCCCACACAAGAGCCCACACAGATGACACAGTGGTTTCAAGGGCTTGGGATTGTTCACTATTACCTTAAGTGACATCTAAATAGGTGTATAGCCAAATTCATACACAAAAGAAAGTTAAGGACATTAGGGGGACTAAGACAATTGCACAACTATGTAAATAAAATTTGAAATATTATAAAAAAATTATCAAAATAAGAAGAGAGAGTCCTTTTTTACCATGATTAGGTAGCATATGGCAGAGTCCCTGAGAAGACAAGACACTTACTGTTTCACACAGTTTAGCAGAATAAAATATACAGTCTGGGGAAAGTAAGATCTACTGACAACTACCATGTGTCTTCTTCGCTAGGCCTGGCCTCATGTTTGCAAGTGTGTATGAGTTAACGTAGAGGTAAAACAAATCTTTTTTTTTTTTTTTTTTTCCTTCTGAAGAAGGGCCTGAGGACTCAGAAAGACCTGAGGCAATGAGCCTTTTCTTTGCAGAACACTTCCACCTCAACATCTGCAGCTCATGGTTGAGTTCTTGGAAACAGGTCATTGATAGGGAAGGGCAGTCCTTTTGCTACATCTGGTAAAAATGGTTTGAAAGACGTTTCTTTGCCAAAAATTGCTCACTTCACTTCCCCTTTTGCACTTCCATACAGAGCACTTCTTACGTCTTGCTACATCTCTCTGAATCTCAAGAGTGGCTCAGTGGTTCAAGTTTACAGCAGTGGAGATGTATAAAGTTTTCAAGTATCAGGCACAAACAGCTAGCTAGCAATTGTGTATTTTATTGTCAAATTATGCATTGTTGTCTCTTCAGCAATTTACCTCCACCTTTTCAGTATTTTCTAGAATCTCCCCTCATGTGCCAGTAGTTTCAAAGTTGTTTAATAAGGAATGGCAGTCAATCGAGCCAAATGACAATTGGAAGAATAACACCTTGCAAGCGATTTCAAGAAGACCAGAAGCGAGAAATGGAACCAGGTTCATGTCCTCATATTACGTCCAGGTTGTTCGTACACTGTCAAATATAGTGCCTCCACCTCACAAGGAATATTGTTCTGTTTATAGTAACAAACATGGTGGAACAGTGTACGCATAATTCAAGAGGTTTCACCACTGTGTCCTCTAGCTCTGCTCTAAGGGGAGACAGTGAAAGAGTAACAGCATCCTAGCCTCGTCTACACTACTTCTTGCACCATTTATTACCACAGCAGTTTCTGTACAAAGAACTTTTATGTGAGGTTGTGAACATTTCTGTGACGCAATGACCAGTTAATAATAAGTTTCGGGCTAGTGCTACCTGTGGTGCTCATTGGAAATAATGAACCAAGTTATGGAAGAGGGAGAACAAGGACATTGCCTCTTTAATTTTGCATGCATGATAATGTTTTTAACCACTAAGGTCATACCTGCATGTGATGACTGACAACTTTTCAGCTTGATTCAAAGCAAACAGCTGTTGGTTTGATTGCCTAGCAACTAAAAGTTGATGGATGACCCTCAAGATGGATAACTACCATAAATCACCTCATTCAGACTCTCAGGGAAAAAAATTAAAAAACAATGGTTTTCATGACATTTGCTGCACTCCATAATGTGCCATGATAAATTTGGCTGCCTTATGGATGCACAGTTGTGGCTGCTGAAATTAGACACTTTTGTTTTCTGCATTCTGCATTTCTTGTAGCCCCCTCTGTAAGGTGTGTTCATATTAATATACTCCACTGTCAGAAGAAAGCAGAATACCAGAAGCTACTGTCAGTCACCACCAGGCAGGGAGAATCTGTATTGAATCTCTGCATCACCAAACAGCTTTTAATCAGGAAACAGCAGTCTTATATCATAGCTATGGCACTGGGCTACATGCATTAATAATGGTTACAATATATTTAGTGTAATGACTTGACCCCGGTCAACATTATTGATGCTGTGATTAATATGAATTTGATAAACTGCTTCCTCTTTGAAGACATTTTGTATGTTTCTCAAGCAAGAGAAAAATACTTTTTATGTATAAGTAAATATAGGAGGACTTCACAAAAGCATTCTGATCTCAGCTGCACAGGTGTAAAAATAGATTTCTCAGGATTTATACTAGCATCCCTGAAACTGGAATCTGGACCACAAAAAAAAAAAAATCCTCATTTTCATCTCATTAATAGGAAAAAAAAAAAACGCTAACCATGATTCTAAATGGAAGACCATATTCTTCCCAGAGAGTGTTCAGACAGAAAGGGAAATTCCCTTTTATTGTTCTAGATAATAGGATTCCTCTGTTTGTTATGTACAGAATACATATGCATTCAAAAACAGATGTTCATAATTGTTTCCATTGTTTGGATTTTTTTTTAAACTCTTGAGCTTGACTATTCATATGAAAACTCTCTTACTGAATTTGGTTTATGACAGCAAAGTGATTTCTGGTTTTGTTTAAAAAAAAAAAAAAAAGGAGATAGTTTAGTGCAAGATTTAGTATTTCCTCGTGGAAGTGTTGTCTTACATGTTAGTGTGTGAGGAGTTCATCAAGGACAACAAATGTGGCAGAACTACCTTCCTCTTAGCTGATACACGTCAGCCCACGTGAATAAACTGCTGTCCAATGTAAAATTTTTGGACAGTTCGGTAATTCCCAAACTGTGATACATGACCCATTGAAGGGGGGGCAAGTAAAGAGGGACCCAAGCTATGGTTAGAGGCATGAAAAAGAACTCAAAAAACTGAATCATTCTGAAATGGAAGATAATTAAAATTAGAAGTCAAATGGAAAATAAGTAACTTCAGCTGGGGAGCAGGGGGTTACCTGGGCAAAGCAACTGGGAAAATGATGGTAAGGGAAGAAAGTTTCAAGCTGGGACCGAGATGACAGAATTCTTGGGGAAAGCATGCTTGAGATCTGCTTGTGCTGCCAGCTTCATGTTGTATCCAGATCTCTGCTACCAGCTTCAAGAACCTTCCCCTTTACTGAAGTCAGCTGAGCATCTTCTGAATTCAAATTAATTCACTTCTAAAAATCAAAAGTCATGTTTCAAAGTGTGAAACACATTCTAATAGACTCAATGAAGCACAGAGAGGTGTTTGTGGTACAAGATCAGAAGTAATGCCTTAGCTGAACCGTGCCTTCAGATTTTGAACAGATTGTAAGCACTTTTCCTAGAACACATATTCTGAAAATACAAGGTATGTTTTCACTTGCAAGATCCAGAAGTTCATTTCTAAGTTTTACATGGAGGTGGAAGGTAAGCACAGTATGCATCAGGCTGTTTAGGTCTGCTGTATATCTCAACAATCAGCAGTGGTGATGCTCCACAAGGTACGTGTGCAACTTACTAGAGTCCCTTTCTTTGTACCATACCTCAAGTGGTAAGTGCCCATGTAGTTTAGATGCTCTGCCTCTCAAGCAGAGATGAAAGCAGCAATGTAACAATGCTAGTTGGAATGCAATTTATTTAGAGCTTCTGAAATTTCAGATCACAGCATTCTATAATCAATACTTCGCGTTATTCAGCCACAGTACCCCTGCAGCTGAGAACCTAACTAGTGTAATTCACACAAGCAAGAGTCTCAAGTGCACCTAGATGTGTTTCACATAAAAGCACTTAAATGTGTATAACATTCAGGCGCAGTCTCTATTTATTGTCTCAGCTTTAAGTCCCGGATGCCTCCGTGAAGGACCCACTAAAGAGGACAAGACGGCGTGCTGGCCCTTTAAAACTGAAATGCTTGTTTCCTTTCCGTAAGAAAAGTAAATCATGCTATAGTGAGTGGAGCTTTGAAAAAGCATCCATCCATTAAAGTTCATGGATCCTCGTTTCCAGATTGTCCCTCCCCTGGCTGTGTCTCAAGTTACAGCCTTGTACAATCCAAGTCTAAATAATATTCACTATGATAAATGACACCATAACTCCGATATCCACAATCAATCTTTGCTTTAAAGATACATCCATCTTCAATAATGTTGATGGGGATTCTGTAAAATGGGAAACGTGACTGTTTTCCCGACCTCCTAACAGTGGGGGAAGGAAGCTCTGAGTGATGGCTGTCAGCCCACATCTGGCTGCAAAAATAAATTAGCCTTATGTAGACAAATGAAAGGACCAGCCCTGACTAGAAAACAGCCACTCCTGAGCAATGGCTAATTTATAGGACTCCTTTCTGGAAAGTTCCTAGCTGAGGCTACAGTCTCCTTAGCTATCTCTTTAAATGATATCTGATGCTGTAAATAACTTCAGCGTGGTAGGAACTATGCAAAGTACAAAGAGTGATTTGGTGGGGGAAGGGGAGGAGACAATAACTTTCTCACATTCTTTGTACATGATCAAAATGTAAAATTCGGCCACTGAAAACACACTCATGCACACACGCAAACAAAACTTTTGTTTCAGCAAAAGTGTTGCTATATTTTGAAAATACGCTCGCCTTTGTTCGACAGATGACTATTTTCTGCTTTAACTCCTTTGTCATCTCCTGGGCTACAGGACTGAGGCAGCAGCGTGCAGACATCCAACTACTCGGTGCCAGTGACACCTTGAGGTTGGGGGATTCTTCCCCTTGGTCGGGGCTGCGGACTTCTTGTGCCCACCTGCCCACTGCTCATCAGGGGAGCGCCTGGGGGTCCCTCCAGGTCACCTCCTCTGGGCAGGTGCCGCACAGCTGGGGCACGACACAGGGACACCCTGAGAAATGACCCACTGCGTTTGTTTCAGCGCCTGGATTCCGAACAGCTTGAAGGAAAATTTAAAGAGGAAGGTGGAAGAAGACTCCCTGTCTCGCTGCCTTACACGAAGCACAAACCCCTACCTGCACGCAGGACAGTGGCTGCCCCTTCTCCACGACTGAAATGCTTCATTCCCTCATTCTTTAAGCCTTTGACCTTGCCCTGCTGTGGAAAGACGCAGGACTTTAATTCTGATGGCGGACAAAATACGGGGTTTACAAACAAACCAACCCCCCAAACCAGGAGAGCTTTGCGGGAGGCGTCGGAGAAGCAGGCGAGGGCAGGCTGCTCCTGCACCCGGCCGGCCGGCCCCGCATCTGGGCACCGCAGCTCCCCGGGGGAGGTCCGGCGGCGGCGGTGGCGGCGAGGGTTAATTCTGTGAAGGTTGAAGGACTTACAGTAATGCTGTGAAGACAGAAACATCACAGGCTTTCCTGGCAAGAGGCTCACAGAGGGTAGGAGGGGACTGCGAAATGAACTCTCTCAGGCTTTGTCGTGTACGTTTCCCAAGGCCCGGCCTGGCCCCTTTGATAAATGACACATGTCATTCTGTCAGGGGCTGACACTGCAGCTGGGAGGGCCGGTGATGTATGGCTCCGCTGAAAAGGAAATCAACTTTTTGGCACCAAGCAAGACTGTGCCCTGTGTAAGGATTTTGTTTCTTAAAAAGTGAAAGATAGACTTAGGATTTAAAAAAAAAAAAAAAAAAGTTAAAAAACAGATTGAACGACAGCTTACACTTAACATAAATTAACTCGGTAATGGTGAAATGTGCTAGCCTGTGATAAATAAAAGCTACATTAGTCAATTATTAATCACACTCCAACTTGTAGCCAAAACCCATGACTTAAATCTGAGGCCTGAGCTGCCTTACAAACAGATAAGACAGTGTTTGATAGATGTCTTGCATAGTGTAATCAGGAAGGAATCAAAGGCTTAGTGGTTTAACCAGGGGGAATGTGGAAGGTTCTGGAAACTGAGACTGGGTAAAGTGGATAACTGGATTGAAAGCGCCCTTTCACTGGGGATACAGTATATCTTTTGACTGCTTAAAAAGAGAGAGAGACAGAGAGAGAGAGAGAGAGAGAGAGAGAGAGAGAGAGAGAGAAGGGGGGAGAGAGACATAACTGAATTTGGTTTAATCTTTTTTTTATATACAGGAATGTCTCAAAACTGTATTTCCCTTCCCCACCTCCCACCACCACCACTGTGTTAAATCATTTAAATCTGATCACTATTAAATGGATTCTCACCGAGACATCAAGTGTTTCAAATATGATCGTTTTGCACGGATTACAATTTAAGCATTTTATTTAATCGAATGAACTCGCATCAGGCTGCAACACATTCATGCAGATACAAGCTGTAGAGAAAAAGCACAAAGCTGCATAAACTAAACGATTCCTATTCAACCAGACTGTAAAGACAAAATAAAGGATTCCAGATACAAAAAAAATACACATCCAAAAACACTGGGGGGGGGGGGGGAGGAGAGGAGAAGGGATGCAGTATCAAAAAAACAGCCTTACGCCCATCTGAAAGGCTGAACTTGCACATCACCTTGATGAGATGCAATCACAGACTAGCTCTGGTTTTTGTTTATTCTCTATATGCAGAGCAGTATGACAGCAACTGAACCCAAAGGTGACTTTCATCCCCTGACCAGAGAGAGAACTGGCACAAGATCCATGTAGCAACAAACTACCTAGGGGCTGGGCTGAAAAGCTCCTAGCTTTCTGTAGGCCCCCTATCCAGCAGTGAAATTCAGACTGGACACGCGTTTCACCATCTTCCTCCCAGCATGGATGCTCTCCTGCCTCCTCCATGCCCTCTACAACATTGCATCATTGAAAATTCAAGGTTTCGTCTGATACACCCAGCCTGCAACAGAAGTATTTCTTGGATGAATTGTAAACTCAGATCCTGATCTAGCAATGGGCTGTACATGGGCGCACCCCTGTGACTGCATGAAGCCGGCTGCTGGATCAGGGTGTTTGGGACAGGTAAGTCTCTTTCTAGCATCAGTTGTGTTTTCACTAGCAATTAACAGAGAACGTCACTGGGAACGGGGCTCACAAAAGCGCTTAGGCACTTTCCTGGATCAGTCCTTAATGAGCACTGTTATCAGCTGTAACACTGTATAAATGTTTGTTTCTCGATCACTAATTTACATATACTTTCTATCATTTCTAGTGATGTACCAGTCATATCAGTTCATCAATGACTTTTTCAACTCCCCTGAATCCTCGGACACGATGCATAATTGCAGTATCGCACAAGTGACTAGCTTTTATCTAGGACACAAAAAAGAAGCAGATCCAAATGAGCAAAGTAAACATTCACAGCAGCAACCAAGAAGGACTTCATCAGACAATTTCCCCAGCCACAAAAGCACTGCAGAGAAAACCTCTGACCTTTAAAAAGAATAATTTACCTTTCCCCTTCCACACACCATATTACTACTTTATCGTACATAATATGGTAACTTTTACATGTTTTTACGTGGGGCAGGGTCCAATGTGCTAAGTGCTGTACACACACTGAAACGAATGAGCTTTCAATGTTAATCAAGTGAAATTGCATTTTTCAGTTTACACATGCTGTATATGTTTGGCTTTTTTGACAATAAAAAGATGAGAACAAAAATGAAATTATCTATAACCGTAAAAATTACGCCACCAGTTATAGCCAAAGTTTAAAGTATGTACACATTCATATGCACGTACGTAGGTACATTAAACGACATACATTCACTTGCCTTCCAACCTGCCATCAGGATTTTACATTATGAAGTAAAGTATTACTGTAATGTTAAGTACTTGATGCAGTGGTGTGGACTTACCAGTAAACCCAAAAAGCAATCCAGGTTACCTCAGTTTTTAGAAGTAAACTTACAGTTTCACTCAAGCAAAATCTCAGATAATCTCAACCAGCTGAAAATGACAGCAGTTGTCTAGATCAGAGCAGCTATATACCCACTCACCAACTTCAAGGTGGTGCAGAGAGTGCTTAACTGAGGAATTTAAAAACAAAACAAAAAAAAGCACAAATTTCAAAGTAAACGAAATAAGGAGATCCTTTGAAACACAAACTTTAGTGACAGGCCCTACAGACAGTACAGCTATTTTCTCAATGCATGTAAAATTTGACTATAGAAAGAAAGATAAGGAGCAAGGGAAAACTGTGTATTCAAAAACACATGCA
Source organism: Cygnus atratus (assembly GCF_013377495.2). Classification (NCBI taxonomy): domain Eukaryota; kingdom Metazoa; phylum Chordata; class Aves; order Anseriformes; family Anatidae; genus Cygnus; species Cygnus atratus. The sequence continues at coordinate 98,640,971 of NC_066363.1, forward strand.
CACCGTCTGGTGTTTTAAACTTTTGCCTTCCTATTGCTCAAATATCATTTTTTTTAAAGTCCATAAAATTTCAGATAGTGTGCAAAATGTTTATATATTACCAAGGTCTCCCTTTAAAAGGTTTATACTTTTACTTTATGACCTGTCCTTGATTTGACACTTCCGCTCATCAGAAAGGGATTTATAAAATAATCCTGAAGGTGAGGAACAGACATCTGTCAGGGACTGGCTGAGTTTCACTTTGCGAAATTTAAGAAGGGAGAGAAATCCTGTTAAGCTCTCTTTAGTCACCAATAGACATCAAAGGTAATAATTAAAGAAGACAGACGTCATAAAAATAAATTTATGTAGTTCTTTATAATGCACAAGCACTCTAGTGTGTAAAACATCTATTAGAGTGAAAGAAAATACAACATTCCAAATGAGCAAAAATCTGTTTTGTTTGAGGGTTTTTTTGCCTACTTGAATAACATTAAAAAAAAAAATACAAGTTTAAACTAAAGTCTTTCAAAACCTTTGCCATCTGTGGGTACATGAACTATGGATGACCCCGAATGATTTGCACTCTGCTCAGAATCCCTTAGAAAGCACGGGAAAAAGTATCATTAAGAATGACTGATGACTGCCAGTCATGGTTGACCTCACCCAAGCTTTGGTCTCTGCCTCAGTAATAAGCTGTCCTTTATTAGCACCAACACTCCATAAAAGGGGTGTGTTTAGTCACAGGATAGTGGCCTTCTAATGCTCATTGCTTCTCCCTGAAAGATTGATTAGTGCTCATTTTTACTGCCTTCACAGTATATACAGTGACAGTGCTGCAGAGTGTCAGGGCCTGCAATATTGATGATAAGTACAACTACAAACTAGAGGTTTGGAAAAGGCAGAGGATTGGGAGCTCACTCTTCTTTTCAACTGGAAAACACTACCAAAACAAAAAGAACAAAACAGAAGCTCATGTATGAGCTACCAATATTCTGGCGAAGATAAACCGGGGCTAGGGAATTCCCCTTCCCTGAACAAGAGCCATTTAAAATATAAAACTTAACAGGAAAGGTTGTATTTTATTTGGTTTTGAAAATGCACAGGCTTTCTTCCTTTCACCTACCAGATGTTAAGGCAAAAAAAAAAAAAAAAAGATTACCCAGAAATATGATTATTGTGTTTATTTCTTATACACTGACATTTCAGAATGGCTTTTAAATAGTGACTTACAGGGAAGGAAAAAAAAATCTTTTGTAAGCACAGAGAGTGAATGTTCCTGATTTGGAAGCTACTGCAGTGCCCCTTTGCAGCAGCAGGTGCCTCTTTGAGGGTAAAAAAGAAAGGAAACGTGAAGAAAACATGTTGGCCATGTATCACCTTCTGCTCAAATCTGCCTGCATTAACATGACTCTTCTGCAGCTTTTACTCTCATATTCGAAGTCAATGGCATCGGTGCAAATTCCTTCAGTGAACTTAAGATCTGATGTATAACCTGGCATCATGGGAGAAAAACTGTATGGCAGAATCATGTAATGTAGTACGCAATTCCATGCAGTGCAAAGAATATTTAAAGTAGAGCAAGACCCAGATGTGTTCCTTGCAAAGCATCAGCACCGCAGTGATGAAAGAGCAGGTAAGGATTCATGAACTTTTTCATATTAAGAAATTCCAACCTGAATACATTACTTGGAAGAGCCATGCCTTGACTTGATTTAAAAAGTAGAACAGAATTGAAAACAGTCTTTAAAATGGGTGTTTTAACCAGAGACTTTATAGCATACGAGGCCAGCTCGAAGTTATACTGTAGTAGTTTAATATGGAACAACTTGTCCATATGGCTCTTCCTGGGAACGAGTCATTTCACATGTTACAGCAAGATACAGCTGAAAAAAGGCATGTTTCACTGTTACTTTTATATAGCTGGGAACTTGAGCACAGCAACCTCATACCAAAAAGTATTACACCAAGAGTTTACTGCATTAATAATAGGATGCCCTACTGCTGTGACACATTCTGTACTTTGAAATAAATATTAGTCACAATAGTTAGGTTTTAAATTCATATACTTTAAAGCTGAGCTGTAACTATGACACTTGCAATAGTGACGATTTGCCAATAAAGCCTATTAACCATTTCACAAAGAGCTCCTTCTTTTATTCAGTCTTTTGTACTGTTTTAAAAATATCTTCCTGTAGCTCATTTAAAAATATTCTTACTTTAAAAGGAAGAAAACAACAACAAAATACTAGCACTCGAAAACTGGATATTGGAAATTCACGTTCACACTTTTGCATTGGATTACTAGCTTATGATTTCAGCACACAGAGGTTACTTGCGCCTAATGCATCATTTCTTTTTTAATTTTAAAATAATAATGAAAAAATAATAATCTTGCTACATAACTACATCTTATGAGACATCATAGCCCAAGTCCAAAGCCATGAAAGTCAATGGCATGAGTCTTCCATAGACTTCTTTTGGGCTTTGGATCAGGCCCATCCTGGAAAGCATCCGTTCTTTCCTTTCTTTACATTTACCTTTCACTTTGTACATTCTAAGACATGTGACTGAAAAAAAAAAAAAGCTGAATATGAAACCAATATTTTTAAATCAAGGAAATTTGCTTTTAGAAACATAGAATTAAATCTGAGGCTTATGTAGTAAAACAAATTTTTTCTACTACAAACCTAGACATTCACACAGTTCCTAATTCTTTAGGTGGTTAAAACTGGCCCTGCTGTACAGAGGAAAACAGAGACAATGATAAGCAGCCCTGTGACTATTAGCTTAGAGGGATTCTACTTGGCTATTTTCCTGCAGCATGCACTGCAATCATAATAATAAAGAAATCCTGTATTCCACCCTAATTCACCGAGAAATAGAAATGCTGGAAATCTAAAATAATTAAGTCAATTCTAGGTTTTTCGGAATGGAAAGGAAGCTGCTTTTTCATATGAGCTTTGAATTTCACAGAGATACAATACCCATGGAAGAAAAAAAAAAAAGTCCATCAACTAAAATAAACTGCTTAGTGCTGCAGCAGTGAGGTGAACAAACATGAGCAAACCAAGAAACGAAACACTGGGAGAAATAAAAAGAAAAAGAAATGAAAGGTTAAATATGCAGTTTGAATAACAGGCCTGCTCCAGGAAATACAAAAA
>NC_066363.1:98654113-98781613 GCF_013377495.2 Cygnus atratus
TTCCTTAATCACTTCTTCTTCTGCTGCTCCTTCTTCTCGGCGGCGGAGAGCCGAGCAAGCGGCGGCGATGAGACGGTAAATTCAGTCACTCCCCCCCTCTCAGGCTTTCTCCGAGATCAAAGAGTCTCAAAGCGCAACTTTCTCGCTCGCTCGCAGGCTGGCTTGGTTCAGGCTCGTGGATTTGTGGGCTGGTGGTGGTGGGGGTTTTGTTTGTTTGTTTGTTTTTTATTGCGTTGCTAATAGTTTGTTCATTGTGCAAAAAACGAGGTCGATCCAGTCTCTCCTTCTCCTCCCAGCACTTAGTCTAAGAGCAAGAAAGCAAATAATAAAAAGGAGTAAAGCCCCCATACATACATATACACCGGATGGGAAATGTCAGTCACTCCTCCACCTTCCAAACAGTCACAGATCAAACAGTGTCACCACCGGAGAGGACTACTTTTCTGTCTTGCTCTCCCTTTTTTTTCCTCCACAAATCGAAGCTTCTTCTGCTACTAAATATAATGCAAACACGTTTTTTTTTTATCATGGATTTTTTTTTTTGGCTGATCTTGATCTGCAACAGGAAAAAAAAATACAAAACACGAAAACAAAAAAACAAAACACCAAAAAAAATTGCCAAAACCAAGAAAAACCCCGGAGAGTGTGTGCAAAGAGGGCGGGCGGGGGGGGGAGGAAGAAAAGCTAGTCACTGAGTGGGAGAGATTAACGTGAACTGTCCCCCCCCGAAACTCCTGGGAGAGAAAGAGATCCACTCTCCCTCTCTGCTCTTTTCACTGAAATATAACACACATTCGGGTCCCAGAGCTCTCAGACAGCCTCAACTGATAGACAGACACATCGAGCTGCTTTTCCTGCTTCAGCTCCTTACTCCTCCTCCTCTTGCCCACGTCACCCTGACAATTACAAATAGGTCTCACACAAACCCATACCTGTCAATCTTTTTAATTGCTTTGTTTTCTTTTTTTTTTTCTTCCTAGAGCTAAACAATATGACAAAAAAAAAAGTCTTAATACAGCAGGGCATAAAAGATTTCTCATGTGAGCCGCACGCACACCGAGGGGGCCGTTGTTACAATCCACTTGCTGAAGTGCTGTGCAAGACGCATGTGCTGCTTCAACTTGAGGTCTGCTGCCAGCAAACTTAAAAAAAAAGCAGGGGACGGTACCTCGCCGTGGCACACGGCTACCCGGCGCTGAACTAAAAGCGGTTTGCGGGAGCCTCCAGCTCACCCTCGCTCCGAAATGCCAACAGATTGCCGAGCAGGAACTGCAGCAGATGAAACGGGCTGCTAATAGATTTCGCGCAGTGTGTGTCTGGGGATTTATATAATGCGGGAACAGAAGGGCTCTTCCCGTGCTTCTTTAAGCCGGGAAAGCAAATAAAAACTATCCAGCTGATTCCTACAGGAAAACAAACTGCAGTTTTGCTCTCTTTCGGGCAAAAGGGGAATTTTTATTTTTTTCTCCCCTTTTTCTTTACACGTTTAGAGGCAGAACCGAGGAAGGAGCAGCTTGCTGGCACGGAGACACCCCCATGCCCTGACTTCCCTCACACAAAGTTGGAACGACCACCGCCGCGGCGCCACTTCGCTCCCTTAACCCGGCTGGCTCCCCGCACACATCCCCTCTGCCACGCCGTCAGGCGACAAAACCATTTTATTAATTATTAGGGCGAAAATAACCCCCGGAAGGCTGTCCCCACAGCGCCGGCCGACAGGTCAACCCGCGTCGCCGCGCGGCCGGGCGTTGGCGGTTTAACGCCCCTAACGGCCGCGGGGCCGGGTCCGGCGGCGGCTCGGGGTCGATTCGTAGCACCTGGCTGCGAGGAAGTGAACGTTTCGCACGGAAGGGGCGGAGCCTGGGCCGGCGGGCAGCGGCTCGGCGGCGGCGAGGAGAGGCGCCGGGCGCTCCCGCTCCTACTTTATTATTATTATATTTATATTTATTTTTGTCCCCGGTAGAACGATAAGCGCTGCTCGTGAACCGCAGGACGCGGGGCGGGGGTGGCGGATCCGCGGCGCTCCCCCCCCCGCTGTCTCTCCCCTCACCCCCCCCCCCCAGCCGCGATTTAAATCCCCCAGCCGGAGCAGCGCGCACGGTGACGGGATCCTCAGCCGGGAGCCGAGCCGAGCCGTGCCAGAAGAGGAGCGGCAGCAGGGGCGGGTGGTGCCGGGCCATGAGCTGGAGCGCCCGGAGCGGCGTGGCGCTGGGCTGCCGGGCGCGGCCCATCGTGGACATGTCGTACAGCCGCCACTTTCTGGATTTCCAGGGCTCGGCCATCCCCAGCGCCATGAAGAAGCTGGTGGTGACTCGGCTGAGCCCAAACTTCAGGGAAGCGGTCGCCCTGCGGCACGGCGTGCCCGTGCCGCTCCCCGGGGACGGCGACCTCCTCGTCAGGAACAGGTGAGCCGCCGCCCCCCGCACCCCCACAGACACGCACGCACACGGACACCCCAAAAAAACACTCCCACCCCCGGCCGCTCGCACCTCGTGGCCTGCTCCCGCACGCGTGCTTTGCGGGCCGGCTCCCGACTTGTACCAGCTGCCATCTGGCGACTGTTAATTTAATTTTATTGGAGGTGCTGGTGCTGGTGTGCGCGGTTGCTGTTGCTGCAGTCCGGTGGCCCCGTCCACGTGGGGTGACGCTTCCTCCTCCTCCCCCCCCTCCTTCTCCTCCTCCTCCTCCTCTTCTTCCTCCTCCTCCTCCTCCCGGCTCACCTCGGGCCGCCGGTGCTCGCCAAGTCCCTCCCAGCTCCCCGTCGGTGCTCCCCGCCCCGCACCGCCTCCCTGCCTTTGCCCCTGCCCCTACCCGGGCTGCCGGGACGCTCCCCCGGCGGGGGGCGAGGAGGAGACTTTTGGCTTAACGTAACGCGCCGTAAATCCTGCGTGGAGACACCAGGGCTCCGAGGACCAACCCTGCCCTCCTCCCCCAGTTGGCCCCGTGAACCTGTCTGCTCGCACTGGTTCTGCCGTGGAGTTTATACTCCCTTCAGCTGGAAGCGAGCCCTAAAAAAGTTCAGGGGGTTCCCAGCCCGAGAGGGGAAGGTGAAACTCCGGGCACCGCGGGTGAGAGCAGCAATGAGAGCAGGGTGCTCGTCGAGCAGGCAAGCAGCAGTGGCACATAGCTTACCGTGCGCTCGGATGGAGCCTTGAGGCGTTAGGAAACCCTAAAGAAACCCTTCAGACCAGTCCTGGGAGTTGTGTGATAGCTGCGAGTGAGTGTGTGGCGTGTGTGTGTGTGTGATCCCTAATGCGAGTCCGTGAACACAGAAAGGGGTGAAGAAGGGGTAGGGGGAAAGCAGGACGGGGACTGCTACAGGAACTGACGAGGAACATCGTGTGCCACTTTAATCCGATAATGACACCTTCCCCTAGGACCTCTGAGACCAAAATTCCTTCCTCCACACCTCCATGTCCAAACCACGGCGGTGCTGTGCCTGCTCACGGCTATGGAGCAGCAAGGGCCCGCAGCAGCCGCCAGGTTGGGGCTTGTTGCATGGGGCGGGGGGGGGGGGGGGGGGGGGGGGGGGCTGGTGAAGAGGCCGGCAGGACCTGAGCCGGGTAGCACAGGACTGGGAGACATCCTCGCTTCCCTCCTCACCTCCCCCCTGTGCGCTTGGAGTCCTTCTCACCCCCCTCCCCCGTGAATTTTTAAAATTTATTCCTCTCCTCCACAGCTTCCAGCGTAACTCTTCTTCTCTCCCTCTCCTCCCTCCCTTTGCTGGGTGGGCTCCCCGGGTGCCAGAGGGATGAGCACATCTCAAGGCAAAAGGGCTGAGGCGCAGAGCTCATTGCAGGCTGAAAGCAGGAGCTGGTCCAGACATTCAGGCAGGCAACTACTGGGTCTCAGCTTGTTAGACACATGTTCCTGTACAGACACACACGCACGAGTGGGGATGGAGGGGGGGGAGAGGTGAGTGAGAAACTCTAGGTTTAGACTTCATACGTCTGATATTATTTGGGGATCTGTGGCATTTCCTCTGTAGTTACTGTTATTTTCGGGGGGGTGTCAGACATCGTGATCACGTTACTGAAAAGCGTGCTCTATGAAGGAGCTGCAGCAGGAAGCGAGTTTGGAGTGTTTCCCCCTCTTGTCACTCGGGGGAAGCTTTTTCCCATCCCAAAAGGATGGGTCCCTGTGTCTTAAAAAAAAAAAAAAGGCAACCCCTAAATCCAACTGCATGTTTTCTGATAGGTAGAAACACAGAATTAAAAACAAAGCAGTAAAGGACTTGAGTTCCACGAGTGCATTTGCAGATCTGCTCATTTTAGTCCCAGTCACGCCCATGAATACTATTAATTGCTTTGAGCTTTTTATGCAAAACAATCCTGATTCACCACAATAAAATCTGGGTTTGGATTTAGGGGAATGGGGAACTAAAACGTGCCGAGTCCCTGTATGGATAGATATTTTAAAATGAGATGCTCTTCAGTTAAGTGGAACTTTTCTTCCCTCTTTTTTTCTCCTTTGGAGAACTGAGCCAGCAGCTTCTTTTTCCTTTTTTTTTTTTTTTTTCCTTTTTTTTTGTCCTTTATTCAGAGAGAAATACTTCAAAACGAGAAATCGATTTAAAGCAATGCGTTTATTTCGGTTCTGTGCAGGAGAGGAGGAGAAGGAGTGGGAAAGGAGCATACAAACTCCCTAACGAAGCCCTTTCAGCTTCATGTGTCCGTCTGTTATGTTTTTTGGGGGGCGGCGGGGGGCAAGGTTCCCACCACTGCAGGACAAGGAGCCAGAGAGCGTGAAGAATGTGTCCTTCCTCCAGCTCCGCGGTCCTTTCGGGATTTTCTTACGGAAGGGACCCGTTTCGTTCCCAGAACACCTGGGACGTTTCGCTGTTGGGACGGAAGACGCGAAGAAAAGTTTATAGAGAAGGCAGCGGGGGGGGGGAGCCGGGGGGGTTTCTGAACCCGGGGGCTAACGGGGCGCGGTGGGAAAAGCGGCGGGCCGTTTCCGCCGGGCGTTTGGGCTGAATGCTGCGTTTCTTGCACGGTGCCGGCGTGGGTGACTTAGTTTGGTCTGCAGTTCGGGCGGCGGTGCGGGAGAGCTCCCGCTGCGCGGCGGGTCCCTGGGGCAGGCGGGGCGGGGGGGTCGGCACCGCTCGGCGTGAGCCGAACGGGGGGGCTCGGCGTGGGGAATCGCCTTGGGAAAAGCCACCCCCTCGCCTTTTCAGGTTTACGCCTTGAAACGGTGAAGGAGCAAGCCCCTGTTAGAACCCCCTAAATGAAATAAGGCGTGTTCAGCGAGAAATGAAAACGGGACAGGGAGGAAAGATTTGGAAGCGGTCTTCAAGCCCACCGGCGCCCCAGTCATTGTTACTTGTGTGCTCTTTTGTTCCCAGAAGTTAGTAAACTGCTCCGCAACTTGTAAACCGTCCTCGGTCCCGCTTCAGAAAGCAAAATAACCCAAAACCGCGGCCACGTCCCGTCTGACAGCGGGAACGAGGAGGCAAAAAAGAGCGCAGACGATAAATTTGAACCCGGCCGGCCGTGTTAACGCGCGAGGGCACGGGGACACTCGGCAACCTCTAGAAAGAAAGAGACACCCCCCCCCCCCCCCCAAAAAAAAATAAAAAAAAAAAATAAAAAAACAAACCCTCCCGGTGCGAGGCGCCCCGAAGCGGCATCGGGGGGCGGCCGGGACGCGCCCCGGCGGCAGAGGCGGCGCCCGCCCGGCCGGGGGCTGCGGCCGGCAGCGGCGCGGAGCTGCGCTGGGAGCCCCGCGCTGGAGGCTGCCGGGCCCCGGAGAGCCAGGGGAGCCGGCGGGGGCCGGGCGCTCGCGGCTCCCCGCACCCGGGGGGCGAGCCACGGAAAGCCGCACGCGCGTCGGGCTCGGAGCCTATGGCAAGCTGCAGCAGGAAAAGTGCGCCGGTGGCATGCCTGCGGGGCTCTCGAACGCTATCGAGCGCATCTTTCAGGTTGTCACGGCCACGTGTGCGAGCAGTCCCGGTCTTTTGTGTTGCGTGTGTTTCTTTTCGACGTTTTCCAGCTAACAGAATCCTCCCCGGTCCCTCTCTCTTTGCCTGCGTAGCGATACTCGTACTGTTCTCAAAACCCAGCGTTACTAAAATACTCTTGGTGGTTAAGCTAGATCGTGTCTTTCTTCTGTGTGTTATCTCCTAGTGCTTAATGATGTTGTGAGAACGTCTTTTTTTTTTTTTTTTTTTCTTTTTTCTTTTTTTTAAATATTGGCATCCATTTTCACCTGTTAGAGGTCAGCAGGACTTGATAGCCTTACAATTTTAGCCCTTCTGTGCAAGGTTGTTTTGATGTGTGGCAAGTAATTTATGGAAGGAAAAATATTTTAACGTTGACATTAGCTACATCAAAAGGCAAATTTGCTGTAGTGACTCCATCAATTAAAAAGTACTTGCCTACAGTTACATGACCTTGCAAACGACATCGATAGTTAATATGATCGTTAGTCATTAACAGTATTATTATATTCAAAAATGTAAATTTGTTGCCAGAATCAACATATTTACCGCTCTGCACGTTTTATTCTTCAGTGTTTTCACATCTTGTATAAAGTGGCCAATTAATTTTCATCCTTTAATCTTGTGTGGAGTTATTTTTATTTTGCTTAGTTCGGTCAAATAGAGCTGAGGAAAATGTCTTTTTTTTTTTTTTTTTCTTTTAGCAGATCTATCTTTAATTCTAGAGTAACATAATGTAAAGTACAAAAGTCTGACCTGAGGTAGTCTTTGCAGTGTACTCCTTGTTCAAATATACCCAGAATCGGAAAAAAAGTATCATATGCATCCCATAAATTTAAAGCGAAGGTTTCTCATACAACAAAGATTTGCTAAGGAATGAATTGTTTTAATACATTTCTGTTTTCTTCTAGATTTGTCGGCATTAATGCATCTGACATAAACTACTCAGCCGGTCGATATGACGCATCGGTTAAGCCCCCGTTTGACATAGGCTTTGAAGGTGTTGGTGATGTGGTAGCGTTAGGACTCAGTGCTAGTGCCGATTACACGGTGGGCCAAGCCGTGGCCTACGTTAAAGCAGGTTCCTTTGCTGAATACACAGTCGTGCCTGCCAAGCAAGCAGTGCCTCTGCCCTCTGTGAAACCTGAGTTTCTGACTTTAATGGTAAGTGGTGCTACTGCATACATCAGCCTGAAGGAACTGGGAGAGCTGTCTGAAGGCCAGAAGGTCCTGGTGACAGCAGCAGCTGGAGGAACGGGCCAGTTCGCTGTGCAGCTCGCAAAGAAGGCAAAGTGCCACGTAATTGGAACCTGCTCCAGCGATGAAAAGGGTGGCTTTCTGAAATCCATTGGCTGTGACCGTGCAATCAACTATAAAACTGAAAGCATTGAGTCTGTTCTTAGGAAGGACTACCCAGAAGGTGTGGATGTAGTGTACGAGTCTGTTGGTGGGAAGATGTTTGACTTGGCTGTTAACTCCTTGGCTACCAAAGGGCGCCTGATAGTTATTGGGTTTATCACTGGCTACCAGAACCCTACTGGCCTCTCGCCTATTAAAGCAGAGGTTTTGCCAGCAAAACTGCTGAAGAAGTCTGCCAGCATCCGGGGTTTCTTCTTGAACCATTACTTTTCCGAATACAAAATGGCTCTGAAGCACTTGCTCAAGATGTATGAAAAAGGAGAACTGGTCTGTGAGGTAGACCTTGGAGACATGTCTCCAGAGGGCAAGTTCACTGGCTTGGAGTCTGTATTTCGTGCTGTAGATTACATGTACATGGGAAAAAACATTGGAAAAATTGTAGTTGAATTACCTCACTCTGTCAACAGTAAGCTGTAAAAACAGAACAATGATATAAATCAGAAGGGAGAAAATGGGCACTTTATGCCTCAGAATTACTAGAACAATTTCTTTTTTTTTTTAAACTTAGTAATGGATATTAAATTAAAAAACAGCATTAAGGTGTTAATAAAGAGTTTTGTGGGCTTTTTCCTTCTTTTCTTGAAAGTGCCTTAATCTGTGGCTGAAGCACGGACTTAACGGGCCTGTGTTTGATTCCGTCACTTAGGCTAGCATGAGACAGGAACATTGTTCTTGACAGAATAAGTTTTGATGCAGAGGCAGATTTAGTCTGTCAGACTAGTTTGATAAGATTTTATATATAGTTCAGTTCAGATTTTTTTTTTCTTTCAGCAGATTTGATTCCCTGATTTAAAAATAAAGTAGTTAGAACAAGACTAAGTAGAAAGAGTCGTATCATGTGGCTGCTTTATTAAATACTCTCTTCAAGTTTATGGAAAAAAATATATTCTTGATTTTTTTTTTGTAACAAACACAATAATCATAATTTTGCATCGTGGATTATAGTAATATTTCTTGACCAGTTACACAGGGAAAATTTACCTTCCAAATCTAACATGGCAGTAATAATAAGAAAACCAACTTTTTTTTTTTTAATCATGTCATTCATAACTGTAAACAACTGTGACATTTTATTTTAAATCTTTCACTACAAGCTGTGACTTTATCTTATTTTCTTGCACTTTAACCTGCTACTGTTAGTGTTTACCATCGCACCGTCTCCGTTTAATCAGTGTTACAAGACTGTTGGAGTGGGGTTTTGAGCCATATTCATATGTGTTCAGGCCCTGTATATTTTTTGAAGATTTAATAAAATCAAAAAAGCTTTTAAAATGCTTGTGCCTTTATTTATGTTGATACGGTTCTTGCTGACTAGCTCCTTTGCAGATGGTCTCTGTACTGCAGAGTTCTTTGACCGATGATTCTTGATGTGACTTGCCATAATCAGGCTGCTACTTCTACTGTTACTGAATATCACTTCTGCAGAAGCCCTTTTACGGGCAGCAAGACCATTTTATTTCTGCAGTCACCGTACCTAGTACACGTCATATTGCTCAGGAATAGATTATCCAGCGGGTGCAGTTAAAAGGTTTTGTAAAGTTTTGAAAATTCTTCCTCACTTAATAGAAATCATTAATGGTACATACCATGGGAATTCCAGCTAGAAGTGTAATATTTTCCAGAACAATAAAATACTTTAAACTATGCTTCCTCTACATCTTTTTTTCCATAGCAAATGTTTAAGATCTTAAATGCTGTTTTTGCCTCATCTTTTGAAATTATATACATTTGTATGCAGTTGGAGAGATGGAAATTTCATAAGGTCATACGCCTAATAATAAACTTAATGATAGACTGATAATGTCTAGGGACTGAGGGAATAAAGCCAGGGTAAACTTAATTTTTGGGCATTATTCAGGACTGACTCTACATAACAAATTTTTTAAAGCGATGTGCGAAAAGCTTGTATTTTACTCAGTACTACAGGCAGTAGAGAAAATTATTATTTTTTTAATTTGATTTAGTTCATCCTTACTGTAACATCTGAGCACTTATGCCATTAGCATCCTATAGAATTGAGTCCAGCAAAGCACTGTCCCGTTTCTGGGCCATCTCTGACTAGTCCCACTTTGTAGGTTTGTGGGGAATGGCTTGAGTCATTGTTCCTGCTTCTGTTTTACTCAAGCCACTATGATTTTTGTTTTCACCCAGATCTACTGTTAGAAACAGACTTACTCTTTTCCTTATAATATTGCAAATATTGTTGTGTTTTATGTATTTTGGATAATTAGAAAGGTATTTTTGGCCTTCCAGGTGAATGCTAGAAAGACACAAATACTCAAGTAGTGTAAGAGGTCAGAGCATACAAAGTTCTGACTCTCTTATTCCTAGGCACTTGGTTTCTTTTCTTGTTCAAAGAAAATGAGCTGCTTTGGATCAATAAATGCATCTTTAAAAACAAACAAAAAAACCTTTTGGGGACACAGTAGAGCAAAACAAAAATAAAAGAGCACATTTAGTTATATCTGTGATGTGTGCAGAAGAGTTGCATGGGTAACAGTTTCTCAAAGTTCCTCCAGTCAAATGCCAAATGCATCCAAGTGGCCCAATTCACAGAGGTGTTGATCCCTGCCAGTCCAGTAGGTTTAGCTGTCTGCACAGCTGTGACTTCCAAGTGCTTTTGTCATAAAAGCTCTTCCTGTAAGGGGACTGAGCTCAGACATGCAGCATTCTACTTTCTTTTAATAAGTTACTTCACGTATAACATCAAGTAATGCAGCTGCCCCAGGCACCTTCACTAAGCAAAATGAGGGAACAGAGGAACCTTTTGGAGGGGGTCACATATGTACATGTATTCAAATATGACATTTGGTTACTTTTTGGCTTCAGGCATATTATTCAGTACTTTAATACTGATTACAGTGTTACTAAAAAGTTTAAATTTGGTATATGCTGAATTTGGTATGTCCAGTGTACTGATCCTGTAGCCTTTCTGGTGTTTGGGTTGCGCCACAGCCATTGCGCTTGTCCTTTTCATCGAACTCCTGTGTTAAGCTAAAAGGTAGCTCGGGCTATGCATGATTGCTTTTCCTTGAGTGAATCCAGAATGAAGAGGGAATTTTTGTTTTTAAAGATAAAACTTCTAGATTGCTGAAAGAGAGCATTATCAGCAGGGAGAGGGTGAAACATTGTTTCTGAAACACGCAGATAAGGCTTTTCTGCCAAAATTCATAATAATTTTAAGGGGGTGGGGGAGAGGAGGAAGCCAACTTTTCTCCTTTATTTAAAAGTATATTCTGCAGACTTTCAGTTATGGGAGCAGGGCCGACTTTGAGTAAGTAAGCTATGATGGATTTAAATAATGTTTAAATATTAGATGGATAGGAAAATGTATATGGCATGCACACACTGAGAGGTTTAAATGATGATAGGACATTGAACGTACAAGGAAAAGAAATACTGTAGAGTCACAGCAAGGGATTAATAACAATACACTTAATATGCTTGCAAAAAAGGTGTATTAAAAGCTGTGTGCACAGTGGGGACTTAAATGATTAAAAATAATAATACATTTGCCTGGGAAGTACTAAGTATACTATATGTAGAGAGCAGGGATTTAAATAATAATACTATTAATAATAGCAGCTCATTGAGATGTGGTTGTTAGCACTACATCCTAATTTTACCTTTCTAAATGAATTTGCTACAGAGGAATCTGGCATTGTTTGCTGAGGCTAATAACAGAATTTCCCTTTCCTACACACATATGCTTCCATGGAAAAACAACAAAGAAATAGATGAAGAGCTGGCTTTTTTCCTGAGTCTGTCACATGTGTGCATACGCACGCGCACACGGACACACACGTACTCACTCTCTCCTGGCCTGCAACCCTCAGCACATTTTACAGATACGCTTCCTACTTAATTGCTATGCTGGAATCTCCTAATACCTTTCTGAGCGAAGTTAGAATTCTACCAAACACTAGTTCGCTTTGTGTGTGTGCCTATATACAGATATATACCAAATGTATATATTTAATAAGCGGACATTAATTTCTCCCTTGTCATGTAAATACAAATAATTACAGTGTCTCCAGGAAAAGTTTGCAGGAGTGTTTGCAGATATTGTATATATTCCGACTTCTGTCTGAGGAGTAAAGAAATTCCACTGCTGAATAGCTGTTAGTATCTATTTTACAAGATTTACTCATTTTCAGGTACCTAATGTAGCTGCTAGCATGCATGCACAACAATACAATTTATATGGTAAATGGAACCAAATAATGGCTTCACTGAATGTTATGGCTGCACTGAAGGGAAATGTCACGGTAAATAGCTGCCAAATTATGGATCATGCCGAAGTGTCACAACTGCACTAAAGACAAATAGCACTAGAGGCTATTGCCACTGTGACGCTTTTGAGTTATGAAGAAGAGGAGCAGCCTGATGTGAGCCTCTTTGTGTCCTCATTATAGCAAAGGGTTACTGGTGCAGCATACAAGAAAACCTAGTCCTACGTGGTGGCTAGTTATTAATCTGTTCTTTTCCAACATAACAGCTGTAGCACAAGAGAGAATCTTTTCCTTGCTTTATAAATACATACACACACACACACAAACAAAGAAAAACCTGCAGGTTTTATGAATGTAAATGTGTACGGGAAATGACTGGTAATGGAAAAATGTTGTAATAAAATAATCTAATCAAAGAATATTATTAAATTTAACATTGTATGTGTCTGAAAGCTTTAGTTGCTTCTTATGCAGATAGATGTGTGAAATATAAGCAATAATGCACTTTCTCTCTTTGTAAAGACTTGAGTAGTAAGGACATTACCAACTAAATTGCTTCTTCTAAACTGAAGTGTGTCCCGGTTTCTTTCATTTTAATGGGAGGGTAATAAAGATGAAAGACTAACATTTTAACTGATGGATCCCTTAAGCTACAGAATCGAAATTTATTATGTTTTGAGGGAATATGCTAAATCCTGAAATGTGGAAAGAAGCAGGGAAACCCCAGGTAAAAGAAAAGTAACCTTTTTTTTTTTTTAATGACATTTTTATGAATGGAAAACTGCATACTGCTCTTACTTAAGCTGAGAAAACAATATTGTTCTGTCTTTGGGGGGTGGAAAAAAAAAAGGAGGAAAGGAGATATTTGGGGGGGAAAAAAGGATTTGAAAATGGAGGGCCATAGCTCAGCAAGTGGCCTCATCTTTGCAGGATCACTTTTCAAACCCTGCCTGCAGTGTTCAGGGAAGTGAGCTTGATGCTCTGCACACTATTGTACACCCCACAAACGCACCATCCATAATACAGCACAATTGTCAGTCGCTGTTTTACAGAGGGGCCAGGGCTGAACAATCATGGTGGATAAATTACTTTTCTATTCTACAGCAAGTGGCCTTCCTACCATGTGAAGCTTAAGGTCATTGGCAGGGCAGCGAGGGGGAAGCTTATATATTAGTTAACTCTAATGCACTAATAGTGTTCAGATAGAGGAACTATACCAATTAATTACAGTTAGGTTTGTTCTTGGAGATGGGGGAGAAGACTTGAAGAGTTACTGTGTTGAGATACAGACTTTTGTATGTATGTATATGTATGTATGTATATATGCACATATCTATGCATATTTATGTATATATGTACATATCTGTATGTATGTATTTTGCTTCCTTGCTACTTCCCCCAAATAAAGAGAAATTCCTGTAGCTACTTGCTTCTTTTTTTTCCTTTTAATATGTGTATTAAAGCCTTTAATATTCATTGTTGCAAGAATCCAGTTTTCAGAAATAAAAAATATTCTAAAAAGATTTTTTTTAACCATAGCAGCACATTCTGCTTGCAGTTTTTACTGTGTAGTCTAGAGAGGGGGAGAAAGAAAAACCTGTCAAAAATTAGGTGGAACATCCTTGAATAGCAATTAGCATGCCCAGAATTTATTTTATGTACAACGCAGTGGCAAGTAGCTGCTTCTTATTAAATGAAAATCCTGTATTATGTACTTCAGGAACATTCCAACTAATGAGTATGTAATGTCCTTAGTATAACACAGAACTTCTTTTTGTGTTCACAACCACAAGATGCTGGAAACTTGACAAATGATATCATTTAAGACAGATGCCTGCCTTAGGGACCTGTTTTTTGGCTTCCTGTTTCTGGTTTTTATTTCAATAACATTTGTAATTGCCACAGGATCTGTACCTGTGTAGTGTTTTAACCCCTTCATATATACCCTGTTGCTTTAACTTCTTGGGTAGGTACTTGGTAATTTTATTTTTTTTCCCCTCCCCAGCTGGGGTGTTGTTCCTGCCTCTCAAGCACAGATACACACATAAATAAGCGCTGGCTTTATTAGACCAGATGAAACGGTAACATTAGAGAAAGTAAACGCTTGCTGCACTCGCTGTGTTTTACTGGCACAGAAGTACACGCAGACCAGGCCCAAGGAGAAAAATAAACAACAAGCTGTCAGGTACGGCCTGCTGATTCTCAGCGAGTTAGAACAAAATTCAGCAGACGCCGCATAGGTACAGAGTACCTTGATCTCAGTTATACTTCCCAAAGTCTACTCCCCCCACCTCAAGCTCACATTCGTTACCTAGATTACAGGGTGGGGTGGTTTTGGACACAGCTTTAATTTGCTGCTGGCTATCAGGGCCCTTTTGGTGGTGCAGGCTCAGCACGAGCTGCAGGTCCATGCTGCACCTCCCGCAGGGCCCACATGGAATAAAGCCCCTATCACAGGACAGGAGTGGTTTGCAGCTCCACAGGCACTCGGCTTGGAGCCCAGCAGGCCTCACAACCTCGAGCAGCCCAGAGCTGTTAGTGGCAGCCAGTAGCATGCTCCCTGTCTGTTCAGCTTTTTCATCAGTCTTGCAAAAACGTTACCAGCAGGCTGTGCATGAGAAGCTGGTGTGGCTGTGCATGGGGGAGTTTCCATCAGGAGACTCACTAACTCCTACAGGCAGCACAATAGCCAGAAATGAGGGCTTGGAAGCACCAGGAGATCTTGGCACCTGTCCCGTAGGTGCTCATTTCCTACTTGGCCAAAGCATTGCGCTCTCCTTGACTTAGGGTGCTTTCCCATGTCATTCGGAACCAAAAAGTTAAGCGCAAGCCTTCCATCACAGGGCACGTGGCATTGCCGCACCTGCACTCCTAACCGACTTTGTCCCACAGCACATCAAACAGCCTCGTCTCTCCTCAGCACCAGGGCTGAGGACACCGCCAACGTGAAGAAACCTCTGTTTGCTGCAGGACCAGACCGCCCACCGTACAAACACACCCTGCGGGCCTTCCGTGGGAGAAGGGGGAAGCATTTATCTTCCCTAACAATAGGGAGGTCAAAAGGACCAAGCGAGGGCCGCACCAAGTCACTTAAGCTGCTGCAGAGCACGTTGGTGGGGGAAGTACACCAGCACGCAAATCTCCTTGCGTGCTCCAAGGAGCTGTGCACAGGCTTCTTCTATCTTCGCAATGATAACGCCAAGGTGCTAGTGCACAGAGGGTGAAGGAGAGGCACTGCATGTGTCTCTGGAGGTGGCAAGGCACAGTGACGGCACACCCCAGGTGAGCCATGAGGCCGGCAGCCAAGCACTTCCAGCCACCCCGGAACCCACATTCCACTGAAATAGGTTGTCTGGGTTGTTTGGCAAGTCTGATTGCTGCAATAAAAAAATAAATAATAAAAATACTCCGACTTCATTCACGTTGGCATGACATTGTCTGTGTGACCGTTTCTGGCAGGCTATCAGAAAGTTTTATTTGCATCCAGAGTTTTGAAAGCCGTTTCATAATGTTAAACAAGGATAACGCTGCAAACGTCTGGCTGATTTGCCCCTTGACACCTATGTGTAATCCCTCATTGAAGCCCTAATGAGCACTCTCCTCAGGCTGCCCTACTTTCAGAATAACCCGTGTACAAGTAGCGCAGTGTACCTTCCCTTCTCGCTTAGGGTGTGGCAGGAGTAGCCAGAAGGAAGTGGATGAAGTATGTTATTTTTCCTGTTTTCTTGGTAATCTAGATACAGCGTCAGTTATTGGATCATTTGGCTTTGTAGCGAGCTAGGGAACCTCACTCTGCTATCACAAGCACCTACAAATGAGAGAGATACGGAGGCAGCTCCCTGTCCTGGTAAATGAAGAACAAGGATAACACTGCTGAAATCAGTGCAAAAGCGGTCTCTGAGGAGAACCTGGCTCTACTTTCCCTGCATGTGTGTCCATGTGGCTAGAGAAAGCAGCTGAGATATTCCTGCCTAACTTCAGACCACAGCAAAACATGCCAAAGCCTCCAGGTAACCCCCAGAGCCACGGGAGATGGGGTGCGCTCACGAGCATCAGTGCTGCAAGAGCGATGGTGGCAACAACAGCACCTCGGTGGTTCAAAGCTGTCTGCCAAGAGATGATGGCAAAGCCAGTCCTGCTCAGAGAAACTGCTGTGAAGGCAGCCCATTGATTATCAGGTGTCTTTCTTCTCTAAATGATTTCAAGCATGAGGGGACAGATTAGCACCCATCCTAGTGTAGAAGACAACCCCAGCACCAGAATCCTGAGCTACTTAATAGTTCTTCTTCCCTTAACTTCTCAAATTAAATGTCCTCAAAAAACTTCTCTTTCTCTCCCTTCGTCAAAGAGATTGAAATAATTGTAGAGGGGCAGGCCACTGGAAGTATTTCAGGCTTTTCTCTCCGTTTGCAGAGGAGAGTTCAGTTACCCTTGTCTTATGACTAACCTAAACCTAACAAAGAACACAGTTTTGCCTAAAGGCTCTGCAACAAAATTTGAGTGGATTTATGGTGAATACATACAGTTTCCATTTTGCCACAGAAATAGACATTACTTTACTTTTCAGTTTAGAAGATCTGCTTATCCTGGGGGCTGGAGGAAGGACCCAAGGACTGTTTCCACCTAGATTATTTCATTTGCAGCATCTTCAGTTCCATCTGTTAATGCTACAGTTCTATGCGATGATGCTACTTCTATTGCATTTCTTCCTGTTGTACTTGCGGAAAGCTGACATGTTCAGCAGTCACAAAATAGATGTCATGGAGCAAAGAGGAAGGAGTCAAGTATTCCTCCTTTTCCATGCAGCTGATCTTGTAGGGGTAGGGGAGCTAAGCAGTGGTTCACACAGTACAAGCCAAAATCCTAAAAGGTGAATTGAGGGCTGTGGATAAAGCATGCTGTAAGGAAAAAGGTTGTGTCTAGAGGGGGGCAAAGAAAGGACATCAGCAGTGGCATGTTTAGGTGGATGGAGGAAAGTCAAGAGTTTTGCTTCACCTCGTCCAAGTTTATCAAGTGACAACAGGCCTTTTTCCTGCATAGATCAGAGACCAACCTAAATCTAACAGCAGCACTTCACAAGGGTACTGCAACAAGATTTCATGTCAGTGTTCTTGCTGTCTGTTTCTTCCAGTTTCTTGGCATAATGTCACATTTTCAACTAATTACAGGCAAACACAAGGTGGGAAAGCAAAGGCAATTTCTTTGCCTTCTGGAAATATATTCTGTACTTCACCACACCCATCATATATAAACAGCATCGTAAAAAGCATCTCAATAAGGTCTTTACGACAGCTGGAGAGGAGCACAATGTGGCCTAGGTTCAAATTACACCCCCAGCCATCCAAACAGTGGACAAATTTCTCCATCCTTGACAGACAGCCATACTGCATTGGAGGGAACACAGCGTGGTGCTTCTCCAGCACCTGCACACCGATCACACAGCGAGCAGAAAGGCTGAAGGGACCCAAACTCTGACACTTGTACATCAGGCAGCCTGCATGAAGGCCTGAGTGACTGTAAGGAAACCACACAAGCACAGTCACACTAAGGGCCTGCCTCGCTGGGTGCAAGAAGGTGCAACACCAGAGCACTGTGAGCGGACTAGTCTTTTTGTTCAACTTGGTATAAAGCAGTATAAAAAGCACTGTCTCATCCCCTACCAGATGGCAGCCCTGGTGCCATGTCTGACAGGGGATGATTTTTTGCTGAAGCACAGGAGATCCTGCCACCTTGTACACTTCAGTGCCGACACTGATCTTCAATCAGCATCACCCTGGCCTTCAAGGAAAATATGCCAAAATATCACAGACTTCCAAACAAAACGCAAATACTGAACTTTCTGAAATTTACCAGTGGCGTTTTACTCCTGTCCTGCACCTGAACCGTACCAACAGGGTGCAGCAGAAATGAGGGTTTTGGACTGCTGGCAGCAGGAGTGAAGCTTTGCACTCACAGCTCCCCAGTCGTGCCCCTGAGGAGAGCACTGCTCCTCTGCCTCCTTGATGCGATGAGATGCTCAAAGCCAGGCTGGGCCACCTTGTGTCATACACAGCCACTATTGCACAGATGTCGCAGCAGCAGGTGCAAAATAAATACCTGGGTAATGGCAACCATTTGCTTTGCCTTCAGCTGCAGGCATCGGGTCTGATTTACTGGCAGCTAGAGAGCCTCGGCGAGCCGGCTTCCCATGGCCAGCCTCACCTTAACAGGAGCAGAGATGGCAGTGATGGGCACCAGGGACACGGCTGGGGAAGGGACTGTCTTGCTTCCTTCCCATGCCCCCCACTTCTCTGCCCCAGCTGGGGAACTTCACAGAGCCAGAAAGCCACGCTGCCCTTTCCACGTTTGGACACGACAGATGTATACAGTCTGGAGCAGTCTTTGCTCAAGGCGCACAAAGTAAAAGGAGGAGAGTGACATTTCAGTCTTTCATTGCAGAGTCATTCGGGTCATTCGTTGAAATTATAGACACCAGCTCCAGCGATGTTAACAGCCAACTTTAGATTATTAACCATCCTTTGGATAGCAGTACATTTATGGTGCCAGCATGCAGAGAATTCCTCCAAATTACAGGGTGTCCTAACACAGCCGGTCAAACCACATGGACCTCGAGATGCAGCAAGCAGTGTAATTAAGGCTGTTTTCTCATTTGTACTTCCCCCAGCAGCACTCAAAATACGCTCTCAGCCACTGGATGCTGCTCTTTGCATCAGGCTACGAAAAGAGAGTAGAGCGAAGGGTGCCTTAACAATAGCTCATTAAGGAGACCTCAAACATTTTCTTTTATTGCATTATTTATGTTTTGGGTGATCATAAAACACTATTTCCAGGGCAAAGTGCACTCAAGAAGCTTATTGGCCTGTAGGTGGTTTCATTTGATTAGATTTAGAAGGGGGAAAGCTACAGAAATTCCTTTTACCTGCTACTTTCTTGAAAGACCTGTTTCCACACACCCCCACCCCCCGTCAGGCCATACATTTGCAATACCACTGAGATCCACCAAACTTCATTAGCCCTTGCAAATATTTCTGGGAAAGGCAGTGACCGTTTTTCCCCTAAGGCTCTGGAAATTCGTCTTCACCGCAACGATCACTGACATCCCTGGTAGGATCCATTTTTTAATGTAATGACCACTGCAAACAAGCAAATGGAGAGGACCAAAACATTTAGAGTCCTGTGGAAATATTATAAAGCCAGTTTCGCACAAAAGCATTCATATTAAAAAAGTCAGCTGAAAAATAATAATAAAGCAGATAATGGTCACAAATGCTTATTCCCATTCCTTAAATTATATTTTATAATTAGACTAGAACTGCTTTAATTACATTTTTTCCTTGTATTTTTTCCTCTAATCTCCTACAGAGCCGCTCTTACTGCGTAACTCTGCTGAAGTACTTTTTTTTTTTTTTTACCTACGTACAGATCCAAGAATAAATGTTGGCCCTGGCCATGGAATATTCACTCACTTTCAAAACATAAGTAAAAGAACCGAAACTAATTAACTGGAAACTGCCAGGGCTGAGAATTCCTTGTTTATAGAAGTGCAACAGTGCAACTCCAGCTCTTTAACTTTCCTTTCTGTTGCTTCTCTGCTATAAACATAACAGTAATGGCTATTAAAGTTTAGCAAAAAAAAAAAAAAAGCTGGAGGGGACAGAAACTATAAGACATTCCAAAGAGAACAAGGGGAAATTTCGGTTGCAAATAGAAGCTCTGCCATATAAGGAGCAGTTGCCAGGTCTGCTCCTTGGTATGGAGAGGGACTAAATGGATCCCCATGCCGGCATGTAAGAATCAATTAACAGACAAGACAACAGACAGACAGAACTGCTCCTCATGCTCTTTTAAGCCCTGGAAATGTCTACTAAACATGCTGAATGTGGAAAATAATAACATCTCAAAATTAAATGAGAAAGTATTGTTTAAGTAATTAATATGAGGTACAACTACTTCCATTCTCTGAGTCTAGTAGCAAAAAAAAAATGGAGAGAGATGAAGATGACAATTTTTGTTTTCTATTTTTTTTATTGCAATATCATAGGATTAGTTAAACTGTATCTCCAGCTTTCTGAATTACAGATCACCAAGACTGCCATCCGCAAATACAATGTGCTGGTATTCATCTTGTCAAGGATATATACTCAGAGGGCTATTTCTCTAATTGATGGCTTCATCATTCAATTCAAGATGCATAAGGATAGCTATTGTTATCTAACACTAACTATCATATGTTCTTATTGTTCCACACTTCTCTCCTTGTCAATAAAATCAAAGATATCCTATCTTAATCTTTAAGATTGCTAAAGGAAAGTGCATTGTTTGTTGACTCACCATGTTGCATTATTAAATGTTTGCAAGCAGTCTGCACATCTCTCCACTGAGATCCTTTAGTATTCAATTAAAAAATGGACAAGAGAATACACTGATACAAACAAATACTTGGTTAAATGAATATTTTGCATTGAATTCTTAAATTATTCTAATTCAGGTGCTTGATAGCAGACACTCTGTTGAAATCAGGACAGCAATGCGAAGTGAGAATGATCTGCTTATAAAAGGGAAGAAGGCAGATTGCTTTATGGTGGAGCCATGGCAGAGGTTTGACAGGAAACGCTTCTCCCAATACAGCCAAGCAAGGAAGGAGAACCCTATTATATGGATGAGTGAGGCCAGCAATGGCATCTTGTCATTCTAACTTGTATAAGTAAGCAAGCTTAATTGCTCCTTGTCTTTTCAAGATGACTTTTCACCAACAATCTCATTACCACACACATATGTTTATTGCCCATATCCAAGTTCCTTCACGCAGACCTGAATGCAATGAGGAGAGCAACAATATTATGTTATCCAGTAACAGTGCTTTTTTTCCCCTCTCTCTTTTTATTTTATTTTTTTTAAACCAGATGGATGTGACCTGCCTTCTCCTTCTGCGACTAACAGGGTGACCAGAGGCAGCGGAACGTGCACCAGGATTGGAAAGAATAAAACCAGAGGGAAAGCAAGCTGTCAAGAGAACAGTGTACTGAAGAAGAAAAGTATAAACATGACTTCTATTTACCAAGATTAATATGTAAAGTTAACATGTTTGTCATGGAATACATTAATATGTATATCTTCCCATTATGTAGATCTTTCCTTATATTACTTATTAGAAAGGGATATAATCACAATGATGGGGCAAGGACGTCACTTAAAAATTAGGTGATGCCCAGTCAACATAATACAACTACTACAGTGTCATTTCTGATTTAGATGTAGTGATATCAGTGTAATTGCCGCTGGGAAGAAATTATAATGGCTGTTAATGATAAATAAAATGACAAGAAGGAGGGTCCTCTTTCACATGTAATTCCAAACAAAATTCAACTACTGACTTCCTTAAGCAACTCGGTGCCATTCATTGGCAAAGAAAAAATAAGCAGGTTTTGTGTAGATGCATGGCCATAAAAACTGCACAGTAATTTTCCAAGTCTGAACATAGACACTAAAGGTCTAGCGAGATTTCACCACACTATTTCCAATCAGGTAAGATGTGGCAATGAGTCTCACATGAGGGGAATATTAACACAAAGTTAAGATTATTCTAACAAAAAGCACTACAGCTGACAAACACATAGGTAAGCAAAAATATGGTAAAGGCACATATACAATCATGTGTGGATACTTTGCATAGCCCCCATAAATACTCCAGCTTTGTCTCTGTAAACATGGGCAGCCCTAACACACAGATCAAGAAACTTTCTTACATTGGTTTTATATCATAGAGGTGTCCAGAATGAGCTACACGAAGCAACATTTACCCATTGTGGATGCCTTGTTAGCCTAGTTGGGAGTATACTTCAAACCATTCATCCATTAAAATTCAGAAAACCAAAGTTTTATTACTAGTTCTAACATAAAGAGCAAAGACTATGCCTTCCCATCTGTGAAGACCAAGAGTCCAATCCTTTCATTCCTTCTGATTACAGATGAATTAAAACACAATCAACACTATACTTCACACCCCGTGAATAATACAGCTCCACTCTATAAAAGCATAAAACCCAACAGCATGCCGTACATATTAGTAGGCATCTAGGAAAGCAGATAAGTATAAGCAAATCTGTAGTCACATCTCAATACTCCCAGTCTCCCACTATCCAAAGCTGGGAGACTGCCTAATACATAAATGCTTGCCCTGTGTTTAAAATGCCAGCCCCTCTTAAAAGGGTAATAACACATACCTGCCATTTACTCTTCTTTTGGGGTCTTCAAAAATCAATGCGTAGATGATTTTGTAAGGGTTAAATTTGAAAACTGAATTTTTTAAAAAAAAAACATACACTAATGCTGCCTGCATTAGTCTACCTATCATTATCATAGCTAGGTTTTTAGTTACCTGTTAGTCAAAGACAGTTTAAAAAATAAATCAGCCTTCACCTGGAGAATAAACCTGGCCGTTTTCAGCTGAGACCAATTTGCTAATTTAGTTCTAGCTGATGCAAGCACTTCTGCAGGTGGTTTACTCCAAAGCACCTATAGCCAGAGAGGGCAGAGGCAGTGAAAGGAGAGAAGGTACAAAAATGAATGTTGTGTAACATGCTTTGTGAAATGTGGCAAATTAACACAGACAAGACCCTGGTAAAACATTTGAACCACCAGTCTAGCATTTTGACATATGTAGGATTTTTTTTCAAGTTGGTGGTCTATTTTACTACAGGGTATGTCAAGGGAGTGCAGTGATCTGCCAACCCCCACCTAATTGCTTTGGCTCCTTTGTATGAAGATCATTTGTTGATAAAGTTGTTACAGGCACGTTTAGGCAACAGGTTTTTATAGGATGCCTGGTGTTCTTTATAATGCAATTAGTTTCATTTAGTATATGCTTTTTCATCTTCAGTGTTGTTCTTTTACTGGCAAAAAATAGCAATGAAATCCACACCCTTTGGTGGCTGAATCTTCCCTCATGTTTCCTAAATGAGCCCTCTTTCAGAAGAAAACTGTGATTAAAGAAGCAGCTTTATTTAATGTTTAGTAAATGGGATTTCATTCTATTTTAGTGCCTATTTTATGTTTCGGAGAGTTAGAAGAGAATATAGACCAGGATTGGTCTTCTCTGTTTGCCAGCTTTGCAAAAGATGCTAGGAACACTTTTAGGAAGCAAAGATACATCTGGATACACCTCTAAAGCTCTGTGAGGAGAAGCCTTCCTATGATCCCATATGTTGAAAGGCTCCTTACAAGCATGCTTGGACAGTTAATGAGCAGCTACCAACTCGCACCTCCAAACTTCTGCTCACCAGAAGAGTATCAAGGAGGCTCCTCAGGTCCCCAAGCATCTGCCTTTGTTCCAACAGCAACAGGGCTCTCTAGACAAGAGGACACACACACAACATCAGATGCTGTAGAAGTGCAATGTTCCTAGTTCACTTTTAGCCTGTGTTGGTATTAGCATATGAGATATCCCTCCCATGCACCACGTGTAACCCAACCCCATTGGCATTCACAGGATAGGAACGATCCAGCCCTGAAAAAGAGTTCATCTGAGCACCTACCTGAGATGACAGCAGAGAAGTAAACACAGCTCCTCCAAGGTGATTTAAATCCACACTTCTTAGAAGCACCACAAAAATATGAACGCTATTTTTGGATAGGGATATCCTTTTTTTGAAGCTACTCTGCTCAGTATAAATTATTTATATTGACTGTAATAGGAACCAGAACTCAGACACCCTACTCCTAACTAGCTGTCATAATCCTGGAAGCACCTAATCTAGGCATCTACAGGAGCATCCAGATTTTGATCCAATCACTCCTGGTACCTGC
Organism: Cygnus atratus; assembly: GCF_013377495.2. Classification (NCBI taxonomy): domain Eukaryota; kingdom Metazoa; phylum Chordata; class Aves; order Anseriformes; family Anatidae; genus Cygnus; species Cygnus atratus. The sequence goes on from NC_066363.1 coordinate 98,677,508, forward strand.
ACTTGATGCAGAAGATATTATTCACCTTCCAGAGAAGGTTCTGGGTCCTAGCTGTGTTCCAGTAACTGATACAAAATACTCAACCAGCTCTGGAAACAGAGCACAGGTTTCCTCTCTCCCATGTGACCACCAGGCTAAACAGTCCATTCAGGTTTGCCGAGTCTCCCTGACCTAGCGAATGTCTGTAAATCCCATGCAAAACACACCAGCATCAGCAGGAGGCCCTAAAAGCATCTCACCCCAAAGCTAGTCTATCAGCATGTTGTAACACCCTTGCTGGCTGAGGACAGAGGACTGCCGCAGCTCTCCCAGATGGGCCTGCAGGAGGAGCTTCTCCAGGCCAGGTGCTACTAGCAGAGCTGAAATTTATCCAGAATTAACACCCAGCTGACATAAAAACTCTCAGCCTTAATAATTGCTGCCAGTGGACACCTGGGTTTTGCAATGTGCTAGGGAAACAGCAGGCAGGTGTCTGTGCTGGGGCTTTGGCACGAGCCTAGCAGCACCCTCACCAGAAGCATCTCTGCCATCTTCCTCCCAAAACTCCCACCTCGCCCCAGCCTCGTTCAGGCTGGTGCCTTACACTTTTTTGTTGTTGCTGTTGTTGTTTTTAACCATGGGCCATAGCACTGTGTGATTGTGAAAGCCCTTCGTAAAAATGTTCAGTCCTGCACCTTTGAAGAAATGCTCAGAGTCCTCGAAAACTTGACGCTTCCCTGCTCTTCCCCAGATGCTACACAAACGATTTGAACTAAAAGCATAATGGTCCAAACCACCTTTTCACCTTCCCCAGCCCTATTGTTCTGAGGTTGACCTTTCTAGGGAAAGCACTTCCCTTTGGTCATTGCTGACCCAGGCAGCAAGGCCTGCAGCAGGGAGCAAGCAGAGCTAGCACCTTGGTTTCCCTGTACTGCTGCCTCCTGCAGCCTCTAGCCCAGCTCTTTTTGTTTACTGCTCTTCCTGAGTGGGAGGTAGAGGAGTACCTGTGATCTTTGTGACTATGGGGATAAAAATGGATGGCAGAGTATCGCAATGAAATGTGATGAGATGAAAAACGCTCCCTATTCTAATCCCTATTAGTTGCAAAGAATCAACACAATATAATGAGCAGTTATTGTTTTGCAGCTCCCTTACATCCCTAATGGGAATAGTTGCACAGATTTCAAAATCTATCGTGCTCCTGAGCATGAATAATCTCTGTTTGAAAGTACCTTATTGCATGTGTGTCAGCTTAGGTGGGTTAGTGAAGGGGCCAACTAAAGGAAAAGTAAACTGGCTATAACGTCTCCTGAGAAAGGGCCTGATTCAGCCAAAAAATGCCTGAGACAGGGCTAACTGCAGGCAGGCACTGAAGTGCCAAGCAGTGGGGAAGGAGAGCAGGGCATTGCTTGCATTCTTTGAGGAAAGCACATGGGTTTTAAGTGCTTTGCGGAACCCAAGCCTAAACTAATAGCATTGTATTTCTTGTTCACTGAGAACAAAAGCAGAATGGTTTGGGATCACTATGACCTAGATGCTATCAGAGGTTAGCAAAAATGACTGGTCAGACCTGTCAGGACTAAACAGCTGCATCAAGCAATGGGGGGGGTAGGTCTGGGGGAGGAGGGCACCCGAGTTGCAAATAGAGAGACAGAGGAGCAGAAGGAAAAGATGGAAACTGCGTGTCCTGAATACGTATGAACGTGTGTGTTCGCTGCAGCTGAAGCTCGGGTCTTATCATTTGCATATACACAGATCGCCGGACATCTTTCGACCAACCTTTCAGAAGCAACCTTATGGCACCATGACTCCCATGCTCTTAGCACTCCTTGGGCTCCATTTCCATAAATTACAGTACAAAGGGATAATAGGCTGTTAGCAGTCCCAGCCTTGTATGACATACAAAGCACCAAATGCAGGAGTATTTTCTGTGCCATCCCGTGCCCCTTTTGTGGACCAGGTGTAGCCCCACTAACAAAACGCAGTGGTGTGCCAGCAGTTTCTGACCTGATTGCAAAGCTAACTAAAGCTAATTTATCATGGCAGGCTAATCAGGATGACAAGGTTGGGTAGGTGACATTCTCCAAAATCTCCAATTTGTTGTGATTTTTTTTTTAATCCCCTTAGCAATTTATTTTCTGTATAGCAAAGTTTTCCCCAAGAATGTTCCAAAATATAGTCAAGGTTAACCATGCTGTGAGCTTATTCAATATTTATGATTCTTTTTTATTTGTACTAGGACTTTTTGGGGACTCCAAATAGTCCATTAATCAAACAGAGTGACAAAACAGGCCATTTGACAATTTGTACAGGGGCTGCATATTTTTTTTTTTCTGCTCAAGAATAAAGAACCAACTTAACTTCATCAACAGTTCCTGATTAATTGTTACAAAGTGTCATCCATAAATTTTCCTTCGATCTAATAATCCTTTCAGAAGACTTAACAATATCCCCAGTGATTTGGGTTTTATTGAGGGCTGAGTTCCAGGAGAAGCAGTGACACAAATAGCTCAAGTGAACTGAGACACCTCCGTGGACAGTCTTCACAGAGTTGACAGTTCTGAAATACAATTATCAGTGTGATCTGCTTAAGAATTCATCATCAGCTCCTGCCTTCTGAAGACTTAAAAAAATACCGAGGCATACAAAGAAAAAGAGGTGATAAGAAGGCATCATTTTCTTCCAGCCTCATAACTGTAAATTGAAGAAAATTATTTTCTTTGCCTGCAGCTCATTGGCATATAGGCAGCATTATATTATAATTTCATAAGCATAAATCCTTTGAATAAATTTCAGAAGAATAACTGAATTAGAAATGCAAGTAAAGTATCTAAAAAACTTAACTGTACTAGGCAGGAAAAACTGGATGCAAGTAAAACCGGCACAGGGAGATTTACTGTCTGCCTGCTCATCCTCTGTCTGTGAAGGGAATACTCCCCCACTCCTCCCACCAACCTGATCCAGCTAAGGTAAATTTTAAGGAGGAAAAAAAAATGTTAATTTCAACGATCATTTCCATACGCAGCAGGGAAATGTGAAATCGAACCCACCTTGCTGCCTGCTTTTACAGGGTTTCAGCTGTATTTTATCATTAATTAATCCTGGAGATACAACAGGCTTGGGGTTTGTTGTAATTATTGTTATTTGTTTATTTATTAGTAGTAAACATATGGGAGATCAAAAAACATTCCTCCCAACTGTTCCCTAGCAACAAGTCAGTCAGTTATTCACACGGAAGTCATCCCAAATGTGTTCACAAAGTAAATTTTGGATGAAGCTCTTGCCCCGTCTCACGGTGCTGGTGGTTGCCGTCCAGCAGCAGCCTGGGAACAGCACGAGGGCTTCTTCGTCGGCAGCAATAACACACCTCCGTCAAGAGGCCCTGGGGAAAGGCTTGGTTTTATCCTTGCTTCATAAGACGGTCGCAAGTCAGGAGATCAAAGTTAAGCCTTGTTATTGACTTTCTGTCCAATGTGGGTGAGTACTGGCTCCTCAGAGTTACCTGCCCTCCCATGGGAACCTGGGCTATCATCTCGCTCTGACTCAGTGACCCATCTCTAAAATGGGCATCTTAGTATTCATATTCTCCACTACATTTTTCTTCTGTTTTATCTATTATGATGTATGTGTTGCTATTGTGGAACATCTTTAGTTGATCTCAACTGCTAAGACCACAGCCAAATTTGGTGCAAAATTCCCAGGATTTTGAGTGGAGAGGGTTCAGTACGAACCTAAGTATGAAGAGCATGAATTACCACCCAGGTTGTCTGAACTATTGTGAAACCCACGCAACCACACAGTTGAAGCCGTGTACATATTTACACTTTGATTGACCTATTGATGATTCACAAAGGCAGAGGAGCTCCAGGAGCAGCCCAGGGGAACTCCAGAGCCAGGGCAGGTGGTTGGCTTCTTTAGCCTGCTTCTGTATGTAACGTGGGTACCCAGGTCATCTTTGCTGTTGCCAGATGTTCTTCCTGCCCAATATACTGTGTCCCAGCACCTTCTACATGGTAAAGATGCAGTGCTTCCTCCAGTTCCTGCAGCTTCCATGCAGGCTAGAGCAACATCAACACGTAAAGGGCATGTAATAGCATAACAATCTTTAGCATACAGGGCGATTTATAGCCATCGCAGGGCACGGTGCTTCTCATTTTACATGCTGTTCGGGTATTAATCAGTTACACCACACCTTGAAATTACAGCAGTTTCAACACACAAAACTTGCATACGTTGCACAATGTGGGCTGCTCAGCATGCATCAACCTGAAAGACCACAGGGGAAAACTCAAGATATAACTCTGTAATACTGTGTGCTAAGGTTCACCAGTGGACTTAGATAAATGGATTTACATGAATGGTGTAATGTTTATGTGGAACTTACAGTAAGAATCAGATGGCCATTTCAACTAGACAGTAGGAAAATTAAGCTAGAGGAGGCAGTCATCTAGCTAATTTTGCTAACTTCTGTTGGGGTCTCAGTACAGCTAGATTAGTCACAAACATGGAAAATATGGATCCCGCCCCTCCCAAGATTACTAGAAGAAACTGGAGACAGGGGAAGAAGAGTGGGGAGGGACCAACTTTCCTAAAGGAACTGCTTAAGCCCACTGGATGATTTCCAAGGACTCATAACCCTTTTGGACCAAAGTGAAATTTCCCTGTAACACATTGATCAATAGCTGTAATGTGTTGTCTGCTCTCCAATGGCCCTCTCATGAGGGCCATACTTCATGCTAGGCTTCAAAACTGGTCCCTCAGCAACTTTAACAGATGACTTATTAGAAAAAAAATCACACAAAAAAAATCTGTTTCCTTGGTTCTTGGACTCTTCTCCCACTCAAGAATAACTGAACCGCTCTTATCTTAAACTATTAAAAATTTACATTTTGCCAGAGACCAGGCCTGGAACATTTTATCCTGATAAGTAAAGCATTCGGAAAGCTCTGAGCAACTCAAAACAGAGGATTAGAATGGAAATTCTCAAATACACATGACACACTTTGCTACCACTCTTGCAGCTGCTTCTGTGGCAGGGTCGATCATGCAGCCAGTGAACACACCCTGTGTCTTTTCATTGATTTCAGTGAGATTTGGAGGAAAGAGATTCTAGTGGCCCTGGGTTTCTGGTTTTCATGTGCTGTGTCTTCAGACCCTGAAAATAAAAGTCACCTAATTATTAACTTCTCACTAAAAAATTAAGTTTAACTTGATCCTTTCCCAGGATGAATCCAGAGGATCTTGGGGCTGTTCTCATATTTGCCACCTCACCAAAGCAAAATGATGGAAAAAAAAATCTGGTCTTGTTTTTAATACGGTTGCATAGAGGCATAGCTCTTGTCTCTCATAACTCTTCTTGGCTTCTTTCCTGACTCTATTGGTATATGAGACTGGGAACTTTTCGTGCCTTCAGCTTTCCTCAGGACATATTGGCATGGAGGACGGCGAGAGAGGAGGCTTCTGTAGAAAGGCAGCATTGACTTAGACCATGTGGTATTTTTCTTGGCTTTTTCTCTTTTGATCAATGAAGAGATGACTTGTATCCATCCCTGAGATTTTCCCACCTATACATCTCTGTCTTCCCAGACTTCTGTGCCAGGGTAATGTACAGGGAGTTGCTGTGATCCACAGAGGAATTGCATTGGACACTCCTTGCAGGCAGAAAGCCTTGTTCCCCAGTACAAGATGCAGAGACTCATACATCAAAATGCATACAGGCACGCATACAAGCAGGGCCAGGAGAACAGCTAAACCGTGGCAGGGAGGACTCACGGCAGTTTTAGCCCAAATGGACACTACTGGGCACCTCCACTTTCTCCTGCTTGACACAGCCAGGTCCGAAGTACACAGGTACAAAGTTTGGCAAGTGGGGTATGTGGCTGCAAGGGTGAGATATTTGTAGAGCTATGAGTAGCCTTTTTTTTTTCCTGGGCAAAAATATTGTCACTTTTTTTCATCAATTTAATTAGATACAATTTGTCTCTGCTTTTCTCTGCAGCATTTTTTTACTTTCTCATCAGGACCAACACAGGCCAATTAGTGCAGTGTAATTGTTTAACCTAGTCAGTGCGCTGCACTGGGAAGAGGGGTGCGCTGGCTGTGAGGGAGGCAGGGATGAAGGAGCAGTGAGGGGCTGTGGTGTGGTGCAAGGGCCTTCCAGACGGACTGGAAGTGTGCCTGGCTCCGGCAGCCCAGCAGCCCAAATTCCTCATTCTCTGTCACCACTGTCGCGGTACCATCAATTCCCAGAGCTAATTCTTCAACCGCGCTGCACCCAAAGCACTGCACAGCATTATCTCCTTCCTAGGATGCCCCCTGAAAGCAAAATCTACTGCAACCATAGAAACCAGAGGACTTAAGTGATGTGTCATGTACACGTGCAGCCTCTGTTTGCAGTACCTTTGCCAAGAACACAATGTGAGAGCCTGTAAGGAGGTTGATTTCATTCTTTCATCCCATACCTCTGTAAAGATAGACGGTATCAGCCACAAAATAAGCGATGAATGCTTGCTTCCTTCTCCAACGTTTCACGGGGCTTCCAGAGTAATGGTGCGCTTGCTGTGATGGGTGGAGATGCAGGCAGAGCAAGGGTGTCTGGACTGGTTCGGTAGGGATCCCAGTGCCAAGTGTGGCTTCCTCAGAGAGGGGGGTAAGCGGAAGAAAAGGCAGTGGGTGAGATCAATGAGGTGAAACATCTGAAGTTGCTTCGGCTCTGTTGGTCGGCTTGCGTTTCGGTCAAACGCATGTAGACGTGCCGTTGCTTGGAAGGAGTTTTGCATGTGCCTGGATAAACTATTCACTTTTTTCTTTCCTTCCCTTTACTGTGGAGAGCAGGGGAGGGAAAAAAGACCACTCAGGTGGTGGACATCGCAAACGTACACCAGCCTTGCTTGCCAGAACTACCTCAACTACAAAAGAAAGAGAGGTATTTTAAAATGAAAGAATAATCAAGGAGAGGAAGAAAATACCTTTCCTTTTTTTTTTCCTTTTCCTTCTGTTTCTTTCATTCTTCTTTTAAATCAGACCGATGTTGTGATTAACTTGCATTCTGCAGCACAGTTGATGTGACAGTCAACCAAATTAATCCCATTATGCAAAACCCAGTTCACAAATAGTTTTTCTTGTTCTTTTTCTTTTTTTTTTTTTTGCAAAATTATGTCAATTTCCCCATAAATTGGAGAGACCATGTCAGTTTTCTGTATTGCACATAGACACTACACAGTGCTGTATGTCTATATTCCTATAATGCAGAAAGATACAAATTTTAGCTCAGTGGCGCAAATTAAGATTCATAACTTTAATGCTGATGTTTCTGTTTACATGAGGCTTGTAGGAGAATTTCCATTAGTTTTGGCATTCATTTTCATTCCTGCATTTCATAACTACCAACTATGAAGAAAGCAAGGATAAAGAGCTTTAAAAAATAACCAACCAGCCACTTGAAATAAAAATACTTAATTACTTTGATAATGGAAGCATGGCTTTCTCTCCCACTTCTTTTTTTTCCCCCACTTCTTCCATTTTAAAGGAATTTGCTGCCTGTGGTAAACAAGCCTCCTCTGGGCTCCCTGTCGTGCACATAGTGTCAGGAGGCTGGAGCAGGAGACGTTTCCACAACTGCTATCCTTTTAGCTGAATGTGGCCATGCAGTAGGTGGCCAAATCTGCTTGGCTTTCACCGTGATCTGTGAATTCCCTGCATCCAACCAACTTGTCAAATTAAAACCTTTCCTGCTCTGCACTGAAGAACAGACGTGATATGGAAGCTTCTTGCACTCTAGCCCTTTGTCACCGGCACGCTGAGCTTCCAACATCTGCTCACTGGACTCAGCTTTTGCACCTTGTTCATTTATAATGCAGAAAACCTCGGCTTCCTCTGCCCAGGATCTAATGTGTCTCTGATTGAAAAAAAGAAAACCAGAAAAAGGGATGTCAGGTGGGGAGGGGAAGAGAAATTGAGGCTTTAATGTCTACGTTAATCCCTGATTTGAGAATAAGTATATTTTTTTAATGGGGGGGTGGGGGATTGTACTTTTTTATCCCAGTAATGCTTTCTTGTACAGTGAATTGTTGACTTTTTTTCCATGCTTTAGATTTATTAGACATGTGTCAAGTTGTCAGCCTCCTACCGCTTGCATTTGTGTCCACCTTGCAAACAGCAGGGAAAAATATTTTTTTCCCTTCTCTCTCTCTCTTTCTCTCTCTCCCATGAATGTTCACTTCTTGGCAGCTCTGAAACAAATTTTGAACAGTTGCTGTTCCTATTGATAGCAGTAGTTTGATGTTAAAAAAAGGGGGTTTTATTTTCCCCCAAGTTTCTGACATATACTGTCATATCATCTCACATCCTACCCTGATGCATCAAAACTAAACCAAACCAAAACAACAACAACAACAAAAAAAGATGCAGAAAGAGGGGGAGGGCATAAACCAGCATGTTCACACAGCTCCTGAGCCACCGAAGAACACCCGCCCATCTGTTCACCATTTCAGTCCCTTTGTTCTATCTTTATTATACGTATTCCTCAATAAAATGAATTCCTGCTACTCTGATGACATTTCAGCACATGCCTCTTCACTGGCTTTTGAAGTGCCTGTGAGGATCCCTGCGCTCCGCTCCCTGCGTTTGCCACTGACGCTGAGCCGCGGCTCCGCTCGCCAGAGGAGCCAGGGAGACAAAGCCTCCCGGACCACAAGTGGCTCCTCACGGCTCAAACACCCAGCATGACTGGGGTCTTGGGGAGCACACGCCATGGGGGTCATCCTGCCAACATGGGCCCACATGCCAGGAATCCTGTGTTGTGTATTTGCCGGTGGTTGGGTTTCATCGGTAGTTCGGCGCCTCTCCAAGGGGCAGGGATCTCTGGGCAGGTATTAGCTATTTCTTTCCACCCCAGGGAATGAATGTGTAGATTTGATATTTTTGCCCGTTTTATAAACCGGCTAAAGATGTCTACCCTCACACTCCAAAATTCACGTACCTGCTTATCTAACCTTCAGGCAGCCAAATTTTAGCCATGGCTATCTCAAGCTGTTAGCACTTCCTTTCCTTTCCTGACTCATATCCTTCTAGTCCAGCCACATACCTTTACAAACTGTAAAAAGTCCTGTTGCGATACTAGCTCCCCACCTGGCTATTTGACTACCTTTGCCTCCTGTCATGGAGTGGTATTTCTAGAAACAGATTGTCTCACGACAGAGGATCAGGAATGGCACGGGGATGTCATTTTGCAAGTTAACTTCCTTCCAGGTTCATCCTGTTGTGGAGAAATATGAACTGGGTGAAATGGGGTACCCCAATACTTTGCTTTGGTGCATGTAACAGCGGGAAGAGAATTCAAGGCATTAAACGTCAGACAGCCCAGGCTTTTGTGGATTAGCTACAGAAGATTGGTCACTGGGTGAACCAAGATGAAAGTGCCCCGGCCCACCCAATCTGTTTATTTTCCCTGGGCAAAGAGCCCTTAAATCAAGAACTGCCAGTCCTTAGGGAAGTTATGCTATCCTGGTACAGCTGTCCCTAACACCATCCAGTGGCACCGTGTCCAGCTGTGGTCCAGCTGCTCTTTCAGTCCCAGGTAAGCCCCTGCGATGGCAAAAGTCTAAGACAGTGTTGTTGCCACGCAGGCTTTCCTGCCTGCGAAGAAGCAACCTCTTAGGGATGCTTTGCACTATGTGTGTCCCCAGAGCGGTGCAAACCGCAGTGCAAATGGAAATTACTCTGATCCAAACACTTCCACACCTGGCATTTCATTACACTGCAGATATGCAGCTCCAGAGGCAAGGGTAGTGCTTCCCTTCCATCCAGAAGCGCTTTGCACCCTCTGCATAATGTCTTGCAGCGGTGGCAGCTGTCTGGGGGTAGAGAGGACATGCCCATTTGTTTAGCTACAATTAACATTCATCTGCTGTAATGATTCATTGGGCGATAAAGCAATGATGAAATGTAACTTTCAGGCTCATCAGAATACATCACCTCCTCTGCGGCAAGTCAGAAATTCCTGCCACAGGAGAATCCGCCAGTGGTGGCTTTCTCCATCCCCAGAGGCACATTCCTCCCCTTCCCAAATGCAAAAGCCTGGAAATGCCATTGCTGTGCTGACAGAAGGATTCATGCAGCATCTCTGTTTTCACTGCAGCTGAATTCACTCCTGCTGTAGGTTCAGCCTGTGTGGAATATTATGAACATCTCCACATGTACATTACACCCCAACTCATTGGCTGCTATTTGCTCTGGAGACTAAACATTCGATCTGCCAGCAATCACATTATCGTGCCAGCCAAAATGCAAACCTGAACCATATGGGCAGAAGAGGGACCCATTGCTTCCACACTGCTGTCTCTATTCTTATCCCTCCAGTTCCCCGATGTTGAAACAGACCATCTATTTCCACACGATATTATGGAGAGGAGTAAGAAAGGAGCTATTTGAGAAAATTACTCTGTTTATTAAAAAATAAAAAGTCTCTATAAAAAATGTTTACCCAGTGTTTACCCATCAAACATAAGGTTTCATGCACAGACACAAAAAAATGCTATAAAATAAATACAAGACATTTAGAAAGCTGTGCTGCAGATTTTGCCAAAAATGGAGCAACAGAAGCTCACCCCGCCTGAGGGAATGACTGACTGGCTGAGGATACATCCCATCCAAGCAAGCTGAGCTTAGGGCAAGCAACAGGACAGACAAAGGAAAAGGTAAAGTATCCATTAGAGAGGAGAAAATACAGTTTCATTAAACTTGAGCTCATATCACTTAAATTTGCAGTTGGACCTCAAAGGCAGCGGCTGCAGCTCCTGGTGCACTTTTGCACTCACTGTTGGAAATTCTGTTGTGCTGAAAGGTGACACAAAGCCAAGTCCATGTTTATGTTGTTCGTGATCATAGGTAGTGTTCGTAGTTAGCTGGACGAAGTACTGTGTCGTAGCATGCCGTGCTGGGTGGCAGCATGGCACAGCCCTCCCTAACTGCTGGGAAGCTGCTGGGGAAAATGTGGGCCTGCTGATGAATGGGACGGGGCCCTGGTAACAAAGGACATGCAGAATGCCAAGGTTCACCTCAGCCTTTACCAGAAAGGTCAGGAGCAAGGAAGACTTACCCTCAGTGGAGGATAGGGGACATTTAAATAGTCTGGACAGACACAAGTCCATGGGCCCTGATGGGATGCACCCAAAACCTGGCTGATGTCATAGAGAGGCCACTCTCTATTAGAAAGGTCATGGCAATTGGGGGTGGTTCCTGATCTCTGGAGGAAAGCACATGGCACTCCTATCTTCAAGAAGGGCAAGAAGGAAGATCCAAGCAACTACAGGCAAGCCAGCCTCCCCTCAGTCCCTGGGAAGCTGATAGCGCAAATAAGTCTGAGAACCTTTTCCAGACACTTGAAAGATAGGAGGGTGATCAGGAGAAGTCAGCAGTTTTATCAAAGGTTGGTCTCACCAACCCAGTAGACTTCTACAATGAGATGACTGGCTTGGTATATGAGGGGAGAGCAGTGGAGCCCCATGGAAGTATGAGCTAGAGAAATGGGACAATGAGGTGGACTGAAAAGTGCCTGAACTGCCAGGCTCAAGGGGCTTGTGATTAGCAGCATTAAGTCCGTCTCAAGGCAAGTCACTAGTGGTGAATCCCAAAGGTCAATACTGGGGCCAACAGTGTTTTTTCTCTCGTTAAAGTCCTGGATAATGGGACAGAGTGCACCCTTAGCAAATTCACAGATGATACATAACTGGTAGGAATGGCTTATATCCCAGAAGGTCACCCTGCCATTCAGAGGGACATTGAAAGGCTGAAGAAATGGGCTGACTGGACCCTCATGAAGTTCAACAAAGTCTTGCGCTGGGGAGGAACAACGCTGTGCACAAACACACAGGGGAGGTTGACCTTCTAGAAAGCAGCCTTGCAGAAAAAGGCAAAGGGGTCCTGGTGATCAGCTAGACCACATCTAGGTCTAGGATGTGAGGAGAATCTAATCTAGGAGAATCTAATCTAGGATGTGAGGAGAAGTTGCAAACTGGGACTGTGCAGGCCAGAAAGAACAGGAGGCTCAGGGGTCTTAATCAATTCATCTAAATACCTGATGTGGGGATTAAAGCAGACAGAGCCAGGCTCTTCTCAGTGGCACCAAGCAATGAGACAACAGGCAATGGGACAAAATGAAATACAGGAAATTCAGCTTAAACATAAGATTTATTTATTTATTTGTTTGTTTGTTTGTTTATTTTACTGTGAGGGTGACTGAGTGCTAGCACAGGTTACCCAGATTATTGTGGAGTCTCAATTCCTGTAGTTATTCAAAACTTGTCTATATGTTGTTCCGGCGAAACTGCTGCAGCTGACCATGCTTGAGCAGGGCTTGGTCTAGATGACCTCCAGAAGTGTCCTCCAGCCTGAACTGTTCCGGGGTTCCGTAACCTGCAAATCACTCCAACTTTTCATGAACACAGAAAACATAAATCTACATCAGATATGAGATTGATCTAGGCCAGGACCTGGTAGAGGCTTTTAGCAAATTGTCTGATAGCTAAGTATTCATCATGCATACAGAGTAGAGGACCTCAGTGTTGCCATCCAGACTTTCTGGTCTTCTTAAATCTTCAGGGGAAGCTGAACCTTAAAACCCTCCATGGATCGAAGCCTTGGAATGTGATGGATACTTCACCAAAGTTTCAGACTGTGCATTGACTTCTTTGGGCTTTGGATCCAGCAGTCTTTTAATGATCATTTCCTGTGGAAAAGAAAAAAAAATGCTGGAGGAGAACCGCAATCTTTCTGTTTAAAATAGGTAAAAATTAATGCCAATCAGGTAATACAGATGTGTGCACCCACACAGAGGCAAGCTCTTTCTCTGAACACAGAGCTTAAATTACTTGTAGCGGTATTTGAAAAACAAGTGAGACATATCTCAGACTCAGGAGATATGCTTGAAACCAGGAAAAATTGATTTTTTTTTCATATTCACTGCCAGATATTGCACAGTTACATGGCTATATGCAGATAGAAGACAATGTGCATCTTATCATGCCAGTGATAGATTCCACACTGGCTTTAAAGGAATAAATCATTAATTTAAATCATAGATTTTCTGTTTACAACACAAGACTTAAAAAATACTTGACTACCAGCTCAGCAGAAAGCAAAAAAAAAGGCCTTTTAATGCATAGGCCAATCTGATAAATGCTTCTATGCATGTATAGGCGTGATTTTAGTGTGTTTAATATTGTTTGCTTGCTTTATTTATTAATATTATTTAAATAAGTAGTATTGTCAGTGGCACATTGTAGACAAATGCAGAAGATTTTAAGAGAAATTGAAAGACAAACAACATTTCTCCCTCTTTTATCTACATGTAATGACATATTTTGAAGCTCTGGTGAGCAGGAAATGGGATTCCAGCTGGTGCCAGCTGCCACTGAGGTTCTGTACAGTAATGCTGTTCAGCACCTGCAGAGCCTTAATCCTGATACAGGAGACCCCAAAATGATAATTATTATAATAACAATAATTAATCGCCTACTTATCGTGGACCCCAAATTGTGCCAACATCGTTTACAGGGTCTGTCACTCCCTGACAGGAAAAAAAAAGGAACTTTCTGAGGCTGATCTATCCCAAAATGTCCACTTCCTAACACGGTGGAAACTTGATCAGATACTCATCCCAGATCTTAAAAACTGTGGAAGTAATAATGAGAATATGTAGCAATAAAGACTAGCGTGGATGTTTTCTCAGAAGCAGGCAGGGACAACATTACTAAGCCCTAGAACAAATCCTGCGGTGAGGAGTTTCAAAGCTGAACTGTGGGTCTGGATTGAAAAATGGGGAGCATTTGCAGAGCAGTATTTTAGAAGCAGACAAACAAGTCTAGGTGTCTTTGAATTCAGATCAGACCAAAAACCTGAGGAACGGGTTCAGAGTAAAATTTGATCAGATGTTTTTCCTCACAAAAACACAAAACAAAAACAAAGCAAAAACAAAACAAAAACAAAAACAGGAGTTTAATTGGAGGTCCAAGGCTTGGACCTTCTTTATTATTTTAATTAAAACTAATCTGTTTGCATCCTCCTACATGTTTATTTCATTGCCAGGATCTGACTGGGAACATTAGACTAAGTGAATCAGACTGCTTGGTGATTATCCAGCTGGAATATTGTATTTCTCTCTTGCTGCCATCTCTGTAGTTTAGTGGTCTTAAGATGAGGCATGTGATCTCTCATAGGGTCCACAGAAAGGACATTTTGAAAATGAGGCAGGGGCAAGGAAATAGAAGATGATACTCCTGAAATATTCTTCCTCTTCAGAAGCAGTCCAAAAGAGTGAATAAAATGAGTAATCACTGTTCTAGCTAAACAATTTTCTAGCATTTGATTGATGTTTAGATTCACAGAGCTGGGAAAGACGGGTAAACAAGTCAATTCCCTGACTCATGATATGATGCCTCAGAGACATCATATCAAGTACTAATGATTAAGTTAATTTAGTAAATATAATCAAGAAGTCCACCTTTGTCTATTACTAGCAATTCTATTATTCATTAGCTCTTTACCTCTCACAGTTATGAAACATTGCCCTTGTTTTTTTGTTTGTTTGTTTTTTTTAATATTAACTAGAACAAGGATTAGGAAGAACCAAAGCACAGGACCACCCATGATGAAATGCCTTGAAGACTTCGTCCAGATGAATTCTAGCAACTAAGCAAACTTGTGATAGCTTCCGTTTCAGAGTCATTCGTGAGAAATCAGAAAACACCTGGTGATCAAAGTTAACTGGCTGAACAACTGTTCAGAAGAACAAAAGAACACAAAGATTTTCCCTAGCCCAGATTTTGACTGTTTCAATTCAGTTGTCGAAAGGAAAGGAGAGCAGCATTTATTTCCAGGTCAGCTAAAGAGAACTCTGGGACTCTCTGCTGTGACTGGGCTGTTCCCACATCACTTTCCACTTAAATTTTCCATTGTTTAAATACCACTTAAGCAAATATTCTGGACAATTGCTTCATACCATAGACTGTTCCAAAATAAATGAATAAATAAATAATGAAAAGCAAGAACAAAAGGTGTATGAACACGGTCAAAATAAATTAGCTAACTATTTTATTATTAGATTAATATTCTACGACTTTAATTAATTATCATTCTTTTGGGAAGGAAGGAGTATTTTCTTAGCCTTCCTGATTAAAAGCCTTTGCAGAGAACACACAGATATGCTGCTGCTCAGAATCTTTCTGAAGTCAGGACCTAAGAAAATTCCTCCATTGCCTTGAAGCTGTCTGAGTCAGGTCAGAAATACCCACTCGTGGGCATTTGTGGCAACTGAGAGATGCCCACACAGGGTCTCAAACTGCTGAAGAAGGCAGACCACATCTGTCTGAAGGATCATTTAGGTGAACATTGCTAGATAAAAAGAATATTAATATATACAGGAGATGATTTTATACCGAGTTTCCATCAACTTTATTGTTTGGATTCTTCTTTTATCTATAGGCAGATTCAAATGGAAGTATTGCCTGGCTTCAAACAGGAGACTTAGTAAATACATCCCTCAACATTTTCATTCTTAATGTATCAGTAGCTTTTCAGTTCATTACCGTGTTATTAGTCAGTCTTCATAAAAGAGCTATGCATCTTTATTAAAAATGGAAGTTCACATCATTTTATGTTCCCATAAAAATGGGTGGTGGTAGCTTTGATTAATTTCTTCACGTACAGTGAACTTTACAGCAAATTGGACAGTGTAATTCAATTCCTATTTCTCTGGATTTTTTTTTGTTGGTAGAAAATTGATATAATTCATATGTAATCGTATTGCCTTTGCAAGAGATATTTAAGAAATAATATCCTGAGGTAATGATTGCATGGCTTAATTATTAATACCATACTTTCAGGCACGACATTGTGCACTCCTTTTATCAAGCTTGGCTTCTATCAAAAAATATTTCCTCTATCCATGGCTTGTTACATGCGGGAAAGTGTATCCGAACTTTACACATGGGTGTAAGTGTGCATGGAGTCAGAATGTCTGATATTAGCCCATTTTTTCTTCAGGGTAAGTTCTAATTTTGAAAAAGGTTGGTGGCTAAAGGATAAAAAGAAAGCCAGCTCAGTAACAGAGCAGAATTTTATGCACAGATTTCAAGCAAGTTAGGAGAGCAATTTTGAAACTCTTTTAGTTGGAAATGGGGATTTGCTGGGTTAGTTTAATTTCTGAATCCCTAAGAAAGCTTAGCTAACCCCAAATGGACCACAGGAGAAAATCCAAGAGGACAGCCTAGCAACATTGGGAGATCTAGAAGTTCCAGTGCTCCCTTAGGCTATATGAGAGATCTGCTTAGGACTTTTTATAATCAGATTATCCCAGTCTGCTGGGTAATCTTTAGAGATGTTGGGAACTGACTGTTGCTGTATTTACAGTTCTGCCTTGAGGGATGGAAGAAAACTCTCGGTCTAATCAAAGACAATGCAATATATCATTATTTCTCTGTTGTTTTATGTTTAAGTCTCTTGGTATTGAAAATTGCTTTCCTCTACTTCCTCTCTTATTTTACCTTTCTGTGATTGCTTCATAAGGCCTTCCCACTGAAATGAGGGAAACTTTAAACAGTAGCAGCCACACACAGAGTGTGTGTTTGAAGATGATGTTCATAAGTGACATTTTGCCATCATCCCATTTTGTCTGATTGTTGAGGCAAATTCCTCCAACCAAGCATCCTTTGAAAAAATGTGGACTATATTTACAATTCTTTTTGAAGATGAAGGCTTTCCCGGCATAATTTGGCAATTTTCTGATCATACTAACCACCACAGTGCGACCCTTTCCACATACAGACCACAGAAAATCCATTAAGCATATTTACCAAAGTTCAAATTATAGAAAGAAGTACCTATACAGAGTACCAACAGACATACTTCATAAAATGAGTTGATGTGACGAAGTCTGACTGCATGGGCTATTTTTTAGTACAGTAGATATTATCTGTATGTAGAAGTCAATTCCAGGAGATCTTCTCAGGACATATCCCTTACTTACATTTTCATCAACTGATAAAAGCATTTGAGTGAAGAGATAATTTTGCAATGTTCTAAGTGTTGCTGGTGAACGAATGGGGAAAAAAAAAAAAAGATAAGAGACAAAACACACAAAACGCATAAGAGACACTCGTAACCAGGCCCAAAATGCTCTGTTAGAGGGACAGTCTTAACATGGCACCAATCAATCCCTGAGATCAAAACTAAATTAAGTAAATTTAAAAAAAAAAAAAAAAAGAGGGGGGAGGGGGGGAGGGAGAGAGGGAATTGCAAGCAGATAAATGCTAAATCATATTAGTATTACAGGTCAGTATTGACAACTTTAAATGAACCTGGAAATCAATCAGGAAGTGGGGCATTCCTGGGAGGACAAATGTCATAGGTTCTGGGTGTGATCTAGTCCAGATGATGAGTCCATGGGATGTCTAATTTCTAAGCAGTCTTCAGGGGTAGGATCAGGCAGAATGTGTCACAGCAGTACCCGGTGGAAGGCTTACTTCCAGCCTTCATCCGTTTAGGGGTGGCACACTTTCACTCTATACCCGGATAACCAAGGTAGAAGAGAACAAGAATTTTAATGCCTTGGAGTTCCCAGCAGGCCAGTCCCATATGAGTATTTTTAATTTCAGCTGGACGTTTGTGGAGCCTCTTCTCAGCAGCAATGCTCTGCATGTCTGAATAGCACAGAGCTGAATGCAGATGTGTAGAGATCTTCCATTGGTACCTCTGATTCACCTGGGCTTCAGCTCACAGCAATTAAGGAGCTTATTGAGCTAACTACAGAAAGTCATGAATAAATGATATGATTCAAAGAGATGTGTTTATCATATTCATAGTAGCTTATCTTATTTACTTATTTCATATTCCACTTGATAGTATTTTGATTTCAGATACATTTCTGTGTTCAGATATTAACTACTAACTATAAAACTGTGAACATGTTAAACCTAAGAAATAAAGAAATCTATGCTCACCTTCAAAATATTACTCTGGCATATTTTCTATTATATTCTATTCTTCTGAGAAAGACCTCTATAAGGAGAAAAATGCCAGGCAATGTCCAGTGTATTGTATTTAAAGAAAGCACAACCATTTCTCCTGTGCATATTGGAATGTTACAGTTCGTGGCAATCTTTTATTATTTCAAGAGAGTAGCTCCTGTTTTTTATTCAAAAAGGTTTTTCATTTGCCAGCATGTTATTCAAAATATTTGTAACAAGTATTTGTAACAAGGACAACCAAAGACTTTATTGTCCATACACACCCTCCTGACAGCCCACTTGCTCTTTCTAAAGACTCACTGATCTCTTAAAAGCAAAAATCATTCAGCTCAGCCCACGGACATCTGAGCTTTGCGAACTATTTACAAAGAACCTTTAAAAGGTATAGGAGAAAAGCTAACCAATTGTCAGACTTAAATTCACTGTGTAGGTCCCAAACCTCTACTGGAAAACCTGAAGGAGGTTGGAAACCACAATGCGTTGAGATGTTTAAGTATAATTAAGGCCTCATTGCTTTCTTGCTTGTATCAGTGCAAGTTAAAAATAGCTCCCTTTAAGCCAGTCAGTGCTGTCACTCTGAGACAGATCAGCTTAGTTGTACCATCACAGCCCTACTCATAAATCATAGGTAAGAACTGCCATGCCAGATGAGACAATGAGTTTGCCACATCCTGTATCTGGTGCCTAATACTAACCGATGGTCACTGCATTAGAAGAAAATCACTGTTTGTGCAACACTGCACAGGGAAAGACAAATTCCTTCCAGTTTCCTGTGGTAATCCTCTTATGCCAGAAGCAGAATATATGATTAACCTTTGATAAATATTTTTTCCTCACATATTTCCTAACTCTTCCACTCGTTGTGGCCCTGAATCAGCATGATACTTGAGCACATGAACAGCCCACTTTAAATCAGCGGTGCTGCTCAGCTTCCTAATATTATGCATGTGTAAGGTCTTTGCTGAATCAGTTTCTGAGTTGCTTTTAAATCCAGGTATAAAGCTGTTAGTAGAAACCCTCCATACATTGGCTCAGTATCATGTGTGCACCGTACAAGTACAATATAACGGAAGGATATGTTATCTTTGTTCTTAGGGTTCCTTATTTTGCAATGAACCAAGATCACACAAAGCATAAGTTGTACTGACCATTTTACATGGGATGATGCATGTCAGCAAATTAATTGGGTGTTTCCACTTGAAAATCTACTTACACAGATTATACGTTCAGTTCTTGAGATCATTGTACTGATGTCAGTGCTGGTAAAAGCCTACATACTTCGAAAAACACAAAATTACTGTAACAGGGCAGAGCACCGATCCTGAATTTTGCCAAGTAACAATAACAAAATAAACATGTAAAATCATACGATATGATATATATACACATGGTATGCCCGGTTACACCAGATCAGGAGGAATTAAGTTCAGAGGGCTGTTTAGGCAGCACAATATCTCCCTTGTGAGACCTATATAGGGAGAACTCTTTAACGTGCAACGCACTGAGTGACTTGCCTAATATGACAAAAGGCAAATAAATATGATTCATGTCCAGAGAGGTACAGCGCAGAGACAGATGAGCTGGGAAAACAAGGTAGGACACAAGAAGACATCTTTAACTTATACATAGTGGACTGCTACAGTACTCTAGGAGGAAAAAAAAGAGCATCTGTGGGAACTTCTTTGTTATTAACACTGTTTCAGGAGCTGTTTTGAGAGTCCAGCTGTAAATTGGCTATAAGCACTTGCCAAATGCAAGGGGAGTGGTTTCCACTTTGGTCTTTGTGTTATTGTTTCTGCACTGGCAACAGAATTGAATTCACAGCAGCAGGAAAACAAAGACAGCTCTGAGTTATACTGTAATTCACTGCTGGAGATTTATGAATATTATTTTCCTGTAAAATCCAGCATTTTTCGCTTTACTACTTGTAACCTGTAAGTGGCATAAAACTGTGTACCTAGCAGGATTTCCTATTGCAGTGATTGCCAAACACTAGTGTAAGAACTGCACTACATGCACATGTGGTTATACAGTATGCATAAATTGTGCCTTTATGTTTAACTTGTCTAATCAGCTCACCATATCAAAACTTAATAAGTAGCTGCTTCTCATTTAAAGGTCTAGTAAAACTGCAATTACTATGGCTGTAAGATGCCTTGTTTCGAAAAGAGCATTAAATAGTTTTATAGATATGGTTAGAAGCACTTGTGTAGTTGTTTTTATGAAAGTGAATGAGTTCATTAATAATGGGAGTCAGAGACAGAAATCTAAGTTGGGAGCTGGGAGAAGTGTTCTGCCTTTGAATCCCTTCCTTACAGATTATCCTCAAAGTGTAAGCCATTTCCGCCCCCACTCAGAAAACCAGGCATGGGTAGACCCAGATAACACACCTGCAGGGGATGTTGTGCAAGCCACCCCTCCTCTGGGGGGGACTGAAGGGTCTGATTATAATTTCTACCTGGTTTCCCACCAGAAAAAAAAAAAAAAGAAAAGAAAAGAAAAGAAAAGTGAATTGTCTTCAGTGAAGTTACTCTGAATGTAATTCGAAACCACAAACTGAAGCCTCTTTCACTCAGTGAGTCTGTATAAAGAAAAGAAGTCTTATGATACTCATGAACTAAGGAGCTCTGCATCACACCATGTGTGCTGAGGGACTGGCACTGCTCTTCAGCTGTGGTGGCTGTGAACAAGACACCCTGGCTCCATAGGCATTGGAGCATCTTTCCATTTGCTTCAGTGGGTTCTGGGTCCTGATCTCACGGAGACCCATCTTTCTTTTTTCTCCACAACATTTGGAAAACAGGTACCCTGTCCAGCTGGGTTCCAGTCCCCATGTTGCCTCCTCTTCTGCAAACTCTTGAGGACAACCCAAAGCCAACAGTGAGACCAGAGCAGAAAACTTCCCGTCTCCAATGTGGACCAAAGGGAAACGATCATTTTAGATATTGGTATCCTAAATTAGACTTCTCTCTATCTCTACAGACACTGTTGGCCAAATCTGTACATTTTTTAAGATGTATTTTTTGAAAAAGGAAATCTCAGATTTACTGTAAATGCAGACAAGGGAGGAAAGAGCAGATGGGCAATGTTTAAGTTACAAACCTAAGGGAAGCTTTTTCATACAAAACTCTTAAACTGCAGCTCTTAAAATAAAGAAAGATATTCTGTTTTCCACAGTGACTCACTAAACCTTTATTTAGACAGTTGGTAAAAACACCACATCACATAATTCACTGTTTCTTTTTTTTCTTCCTTCCCCCCCTCCCCCCTTTTGCTCAGCTGCAGTTTAGAACTATGATGTTTTTCCTTCTAAAGGAAGGCAGAAATCTACATTAATGCGTTTTGCCTTTTTATTTTTTATTGGCAATCTAAATGTAGTTTGGAGTGGCTAATATTCCTATTCAGACCCACAGCACAGCACCCTCTGGTGCGCATATTAAACAGGGGGATTGTTATGGGGATTTTGTTCAGCTTGTGATAGATGTTTTTCAGAGATGAGTTTTCATACTCGTTCAGAAATGTAAAACCCAAAAGCAGGACCCAAAACATAATGATTTGGAATAAATAGATCATCTTACCCTTCCAGCAACTCTTTCACCATGCTTCTTGCAGGAGCTCTAGCTATTTGCAGAGCTGGACAACTTCCTTTCCACATAACTGGTTCATGATGATTATTTGTCCTCAGAAAGGCTGCTAGTTGCACAGTAGCTGCCTTTTGCTCTCAGGCAACCTACTGCTGGGTGATAATGAACAGCCTGGTTTCCCACCAAAGCCAGTGGCAACTGAAAACACTCAGATTTTGGGAGCAATGCTTAAAACCAACAATGGATTTTCATGCAGCGGTGTAGAGGTTTCTCTGGGCCTATAGTTATGGACTCCATGGGATTTTGCCGTCTGATTGCTGCTAGTCTGATCCTGGGAAATTTAAGCACCCCGGGTTTATTTCTTGAGAAACAAATTAAGGGTATGTGTACTTCACCGCATAGAGCAAGTACATTAAATTATGTCTTTTCCCATGTATTAGAGGCAGCACTGTTACAGTGCGTAGCTTTGAGGTCTCACCTAATGGTCTCTGGGCCTCTTTCCCCCACAGCTGTGTGTTTTCTGCTGTTCCACATTTAGACACAAATTCTGCCACAAATGGTGGAGTCCAACAACTGAAGACAAGTGGTACACGTTAATATCTAAGGAGATTGTGTGGTCCGTGATCATCTGACAGTTTTGTACGCTGCCTGTTAAGCAATTGGATAATAACTTCCAACAGCTCTGACAGGAGCCACATGGGCCTGATGAGGCATTCAGAAAATACAGAAAATACAGAAAAAAAGGATCTTTAAAAGTTTAAGGAAGCCTTACCTGAAGGAATACCGTCCTGATGGAGAGGTTTAGTAAAACCTGATTTTTTTTTTTTAAAGGGAGATATTTCACTAGGAAAATAGCAAATTTTCATTGGGTTCCATTTGGAAAAGCTGATAAGATTTCCCTGAAGCTTGATGCACCCTCTCTTCCTTGTGAAATGCCATGCTCATTTGCAGAAATCATCAAATAAAAAAGGTTCCATTTCTGGGTAGAACATGAATATTTGTGGTACTAACATCTGAGGTGGCCTTTTAATTTACTAGACCAAAAGCAAAGAACAGGAGGAATTGTGCCAGTCTAGTGGTTAAGAATCCTTACAGCTTCCAAACCGCACAAGGCCTCATTTGTGTTGTTTACATCTATTTTTTGTTAGGGTTGCTCCAAAATAAATAAATAATTCTCTCCTGCAATAAAATAAATGAATAAATAAATAAATATCTCTGTCTCTTTCTTAAAAGTAGCATATCCAAGATATGAGGCTTTTATGAACTACTGCATGTCACATCTCCCATTGGTTTATATTTCCCAAGATGCTTTGATATCATTCTCAGCATTTCGGAGAAGTTGCATGTAAAGACTGCAGATAAGAAAAAGTGACATAAAGTCATATTGACCTGAATTGTTGACAAGCAGCAGGATAAGAAATCAGAATCCATTCAGTCTGTAGGTAACTAAATTCCCTCACTTATGGATACCTCTTCTGTTTTGCTCATTGATTACGTAAATAATCATCCATTTTAGTTTTCAGTAATTGCTATTTTTGAAGATGACCTGCTCAGAACTGATGGAAGATCATGTTTTTGCTTTCTTTGTCATATGGCCAGCTTCTCCTAAAACTTCAGCTCTCTTCAGAATGGCTCAGTCTTCTTCATCTGGTCCTGTGCAGCTGGGCCCTCCTGCCCACTCTCACACTTTTCCACTGGCCTCGGTGGGTAGCTTCATGGAGCTGAGTCTGAAGAAGGACTACTGAGACTGATGTGGAGCTAGGAAACATTTAATCTTTATGTAGCTGAAAAGTAAATGAGCAGCGGTTTCTCATAGTTAATTAATAGCATATGCTTCGCAAAGTGAAGTGTGTCTTATAGGCTGGAGTCTCTGCTCGCACTGGCTTTACAGGGGTGTGACTCCAAATGACTTCTGTGGAGCCACTCCAGATTTTTCACAGGGAAAATAGATTCAGATCCAGTGAATGGAAATTAATGTTCATGTAAGGTGGTCCAGCTGACCATGCTGTTTTCATTCAAAGTACCTAAATGCTGAGTTCCCAGAACCAGTGCCTGAAAATGTGGAAGTGGGTTTGTTAAGTGTTTCTGGAGAAATTGGAATAAACCCAATATTTCCCTAAGAATATTTAGTCTTCTTTTCAGCACTGTGGGAGGTTTAGGCTGCTGCTTTGCACATTTTTTAAGTGCCTTTCCCTTTGAGACACCTAGGGCAAAGGCCTCAGGCACTGATATTATCTGTTTTCCTAAGAAAAGTTTTTTTCCATACCACATTAAAAAAAAAAAAAAGTGCCTCTGTGGATTGCCAGTGAATGCCATGGTCTGACTGTGTGTGCCAAACTCCCACTGTCATCACCAGAGAGCTGCACATAGAGTAAGCCTAGCACATAAAATAGAGATTCAGGAAAAGAATAAGTCATAAAGGGCCTGTAATCATTCAGAAGATACCCAGCTACTCCAGTTGTGGTGGGCAAGACAGGAACTGGAATAAAGCAGATGGTGCTGACAAAGACTCTACAAAACTGAAGTCTAAGAGAAGGCATACATCTGCCTTCTCTCAGAGTTAATTTTGGTATATGCATACTTAAATATATAATTTTTTTGTTAATTTATTTACTCCCATAGTGCTTCAGGAGTGGTGTGCAGGACCACTTTGCCAGTTACTGAAAAAAAGTGCCTAGAAAGGGCAAAACAGTGAAAAATGCTGTGCTTAACAGTGCGTGGTAAAAGTCATACAGTAGTTGAAGCCACTTAGGGCAAAGTACATTTTCCAGGTATGACAGGCAGGTGTCAGGTTAAAAAATGAGAACTGTTTCATGTTCTTCCAATGCCCCAAGGGCTCTGATCTGGCCTTACAAACAGTAACTGCCTGTCCCTATGCTCACAACCTCACAAACAAGTCCATAGCTGGGGTTGCCATGCTGAGCAATGAAGACCCATGGGAACATCTTGGTCCTTGTTGACTGCAGGTTTCATATTCACCACCTTCCACACAGGGATGGGCTGGAAGGGCCCACAGGCCGACATGCCCATCATGCCGACATGCTTCCATCCCTCTGCACAGTGGCACTACTTCCTTTCTGAGTGGAGATCTCCAGGCTGGTGAAAGAGAGGGTGCCTATATTTACTCACAGTCATCCCACTAATGATGTATGGCATATATTGGCTTGTCTAGGGATCCTCCCAGTTGTCTTAGGTTGCTCTTGCCCCCATCTCCTAACCCACACATGCAGATTTCATGCCTTAGTGGTTTAGTGCCTTTCTGTATGACATACCACCTAAGAAACTTGTGGGTCTTCAGATCAGGCATCTGAGTTCCCAAAACTTGGATGGAGATCAGCTGTGGTTCAGCTGAAATCTGTGGAAATCTTAGAGGGTCTTAGTTTCAAAACCTTTTTTTTTTTTTTTTTTAAACAACATTTCAGGATGTGCTTAGCAAACAAAAACAGTTTGCTCATGGAATATTTGTTTTTCCTCTAAGATCTGTTCACTTCTGAGCAGGTGTTATGAGCTGAGGCAAAAAAAGGGAGTGACAGCATCTGGAGAAAAGGAGAAGAAAATGCTCCAGACTTTTCTGTTGGCTGGAGAGGTAGAGGTGGGAATACTGAGCAACAGCACACCAAAAACAGAGCAAAACAAAACAAAAATTATGGGAAAGAAAAAAAAAAAAGCACTTCTAGTATAATATTGTCTATTTTACAATTGACCCTCTTTACTGTCCAACTGATTTCATGTTTCTTATTCCTTTCTTTGGACATTTATTAAGTTTCTCTCAGTGTTTATCTGTGTGCCGACTTGCACTGGTTTTATCTGAGCATGAACTGATTTTGCTAAATCACTGCAAGCTGGATACTTTTACTGCAGTTTGTACCACT
Source organism: Cygnus atratus (assembly GCF_013377495.2). Lineage (NCBI taxonomy): Eukaryota > Metazoa > Chordata > Aves > Anseriformes > Anatidae > Cygnus > Cygnus atratus. The sequence continues at coordinate 98,702,966 of NC_066363.1, forward strand.
TTTATTTCTGTTTGCTCTAAATTAATTAGCACTAGTGTCAGGCTAGAGCAAAGCACATCATTCTTAAAGCACAGTAAGTGTCCACTGGTTTAACTCAGTACAAATCTGTATGTACCCAATATAACTGCGGCCACAGTGGGCCAGACCAAAATCCCAAATCAGGCACCTGTAGAAAGAGTTTTGCTCACCCTGCCCCAGAGTATGTTTTCTTGAGGGAAGCAACCCCTTTTCCTCCCACATCTTAAATGAGCTGGATGTCTCAATGTCCAGTGGAGACCAATGACGAGTGGTGTCCTTCAGGGTTCTGTATTGGGACTGACACTATTTAACATCTTTGTCAATTACATGGACAGTGGGATTAAAGGCACCCTCAGCAAGTTTGCAGATGACACCAAGCCTAGTGGTGTGGTCAACACACCGGAGAGAGGAGATGCCATCCAGAGGGACCTCGGCAGGCTTGAGAGATGGGTCTGTGCAAACCTCATAAAGTTCATTAAGGCCAAGTGGAAGGTCCTGCATGTGGGCTTAGGCAATCCCAAACATGAATACAGGCTGGGTGACAAGTGGATAGAAATTAGCCCTGAGGAGAAGGACCTGGGGGTACTGGTGGATGAAAAATTGGACATGAGCTGGCAATGTGCGCTTGCAGCCCAGAAAGCCAACCATATCCTGGGCTGCATCAAAAGAAGGTCAAAGAAAGTGATTCTTCTCATCTATTCTGCTCCCATGAGACCCTACCTGGAGTACTGCATTCAGCTCTGGAGCCCCCAACATAAGAAAGACGTATCTGCTGGAGTGAGTCCAGAGGATGGCCACAAAGATGATCAGAGGGCTGGAGCACCTCTTCTATAAAGACAGTGTGAGAAAGTTGGGGTTGTTCAGTGTATAGAGAAGAAAGCTCTTGGGAGACCTTATAGTGGCCTTCCAGTACTTAAACGGGGCCTACAGGAAAGATGGGAAACGCTCTTTATCAGGGAGTGCAGTGGTAGGACAAGAGTTAACAGTTTTAAACTAAAAGAGGGTAGGTTTAGACTAGATAGAAGGAAGAGATTCTTCAAGATGAGGGTGCTGAGGCACTGGAAGAGGCTGCCCAGAGCAGCTGTTAATGCTCCAACCCTGGAAGTGTTCAAGGCCAGGCTGGATGGGGCTGTGAGCAACCTGATCTGGTGGGAGATGTCCCTACCCATGGCAGGGGGGTTGGAACTGGATGTTTTTTATGGTCCCTTCAAAACTAAACCATTCTATGATTTTGTGATTCTGTGGAGGGAGCTGTGGCATGCCTGTGGGCCTGCCACCACGTCATGCACATGGAGGCCAAGCTCCAGCCTCCCAGGGCCTGCAGCTGTGAGGGGCCGAGGAGCACCAAGGTCACTGTTGGCCACCAAGGAACTTGGAACAAATGGGGGCAGCTGTGCTACTGAAATGGTGCTCCGAGATATTGTTTGACTGTCAGACAGCCACAGCATAGTGCACAAACCCTTCCTCACTCCCTGGACCTCTGAGCACAAGTCTTTGTGTCTTGCCAGGGCACGCAGCAGGAGCTGGGAGGAAGAGGCTTGGTTGCAGTCAGCTGTTGGTCGCCATCACGCAAGGTGATAGATGGAGTGCGTGAGAGTTTCCCTTCCTTTCAGCAAACAGGCAGCGCTGCCTCTGCTGTGCCAAGAGATATTCGTTTTACATTGCTGTGGCATAAACCTTCAAGATCCTCATGTGTTATGTCAGAAAAATGAACTTTATTCCGTACTTCCAGCATCTAGCGAAGGTATGAGGAGGGAGCGAGAGCAGGGTAGGAAGCTGCTATGATCTGATGGAAGAAAGCTGTCCTTTCCCACCCCTGCAGAGCTTTTGTGAGCTACTGGGGACTGCCACCTTCCTGGTGTCACTTCAGGGACCAGCATGACAGGCTGGGCCCAGCCCAGGAGATGGTGGCACTGGGAAATGGATGCCATTTTCATCAGGGAAACTTGTTCCATGGTCAGGCTTCCTACACCTCCACCATAGGACTGCCGTGACACCTGGGTGTCAGCATCACCCTACACACCACCATCACCCCAGTTTCGGGAAGAGTGGCCCTGTCACATTGTTGTTGTCTCTACCCTGGCGTTCATGAGCCCGCACCTCCAGTTTGCCCAGGTGCTGTGCTGTGGCCACTTCATGCCTTGTTTCTTTTTTATTATGATTTTTTTTTCCCCAGATAATGCACTCACAACTCACAGGAAGAAAAGTAGAAGCTTTCCACAAAAATCTCAATAGCTCCAGCTGTTTATCCAACAACAGGATATGGATTTTAAACCTGCAATATATATATATATATATTGTAGTGACATAACTGTGAAGGGAAAGGCAGTTTACTTTCTCTGTTTTTTATTATATGTAATCTCAGCAGGCAATCAAAAGGTATTCACCCACCACGGGAACTAGAAAACAATATATCTGTGTTCTTATCAGACACAGGCATTAGCTCATGGGAGCCCAGGGGTTACACCTCACATAGCAGCACTCAGATTTGGCACAGATACTGCCTGTACAAACACGGACTTTGGGACAGGTTACCCTTTCTACTCTTAAAAAAAAATATGTTTTGCCCAGTGTCAGGGTCTTGGACAAAAGACTTTGCTCTGGGGCCTGATGCGAGCCCATACACAGTCCTGTATTACAGCCATTGACTCTCTGCTCTCATGCAAATGCAGCTTTTCTGGTCTTGCAACAACATGCTTGAAGGGGGATCTTGCACAACATGCTTTGGTGCTTATTCTATTTTCCTTTGGAACCAAACATCTGCGTTTTGGCCTTTTAATGCTTTGAAGGTATGCTTTCCCCTTTGAAATGTCTTGGTGGTATGGCCATGTCAAATTATTTCTGGTTGTATTGTTAGGGCAATGCAAGGTCTCTTTACGGCCAACCAAAGAAGCGTCTGCATCTGGCCTCATTGTACAGCCATGTTTGACTTTCAAAGGGCTTCAGGACAAATGGTTTGACAATGTCAAGCTGTGAGTTCCATCTCAAGGATAGCACTCAGGCATGAGCCTGGCTATAGCCACTGGTCTTGGCTCCATGGGTGTTTGCCAAAACCCATGCTCCTGTGCTCATGGGGAATGGGATGGCTGATGGAGGAGGTTAGACGTCTTTAGAGACCTCCTCTGCAGGCAGACGCAACCCTGGTGCAACAAGGTCAATCAGGCCTCCTGATACATTCTCTTTGCACAGAGATGGGCACCAAGAGCCAGCGCAGGCTCTTCACAAGTCCTGAGCACCATTGCTGGGAGTGGTCCACCTCCTTTTACCACTGGGAACTGGTGTCTGGACCAAGTCTTTGGCCTCCAAGTCAGTATCCATCATTGCGGGACATCAAAGGATGCGTGGATTCAGAGATCAGCACTTTCATCGGGATGGCTTCGTATCAGTGGATTGTAACCTAGCCATAAAGCTGCAATCACTTCTTCAAACAATGCGTTCATTGAGTGTATTTCAAAGACTGGCAGATCTGGCTGGCAGAATGGGGTCCCATATATGAATTACAGTCTTTACTTTTTTCTTCCAGAAGTTTTCAAGAGTACTAGTGACAGAAGAGGAAGGGAGGGAGACAAATTAAAAACTTTTTATACATTAGGAAGGTAAATGAAGCAAGCGAATGCAAAGACAAAGAGATGAAAGTCATATTTTATGCTAAGCATCATGCAATAGCTTCTTATTGGTGATAGGTGTACAAAATAAGACAGCAGAAGCCAATGAAAGAAATGGTTGCTAATACTCTGTCTAGAAATCATAGGTAGCAATGTGATTTTCTTTTTTCCCCCCACTGATTAAATTATTTATATCAGAATACTTTTGTAATTTGAGTCTGTCAGATGGGAGTTCTTTTATATATAAATATATTTTCCCTTTCCTGATTTCTAATTAGCAAGGTACAAAACAGAACAGTATTGTATTACACAGGCGGAAAAGTGACATTGTCTGGAGTGCATTGTTTTGTCCCGATTCCCAAAAAGGAGCGTCGTGATACTGCGCTCTGAAAGCACAAACTCTCCTCCTTCCAGCAGCTAAAGAGTTAAAGAGATAGATCAAAGAGAAAAAAAGAAAATATTCCTTTCAGTCTTTGAAACACTGTTGCCACCATGGAGAAGAGTAGTAGAAAATTAATAAGGTGGTGTTGGAGCAGATGCATGACCTGCAGTATAGTACAGAGGGCAAGAGTTCAAATATAAATAAATATGTATGGCTGTGCTATGTCTTATTAGATAAGAGTGCTGTCTCGTAAGCAGTTTAGGTGCAACGAAGTGGCATCTGTAGTACTTGCAAGATGAGGAGCTGTACCATAAACAAGCCGACTGATTAAGCTGGGGATTTTCTAAGAGGCCAGCGAGAGCTGAGAGTGAGACTCGCGTTTCATTTCTCTGGGATTAAGGTATGGGGAGCTGAGGGGGAGAGAGGGCGAGACTCCTTCAGGAATCCCAGCACGGTCATTGTCATCTGGGAGGCAAGGCTGCTGGGCTCATCACCAGAAAAAATTCCCCATGAACGAAAGTCCCATCTTGTGACAAAGTTAAAACCCCATCCTGTGAGGGTGGTTACTGTCCTCAGCTTCCATTTCACAAGGTCAAAACCTCCAAAAAAAGTCCTGTAAGACAGCACACAGGTTAGGAGATGCCTTTCAGACCCAGAGCTCAAGTGTCCCAAAGACAGCAGTCATCTGGGCTTCGTGAGAGGCTGACAACTGGTGCAGACTCCAGCCTTTCCCGAGATAGTTTGAGGAAGTTGAGACCCTTTTGTGGCCAGAGCTATTTCCGATAAATCTGAGAAAAGTCATTTCACAGTCATTTCTATTTTAGAACAGTCAGAGGCTAATTTTGAAGTTATATTAAAAATTATAGAAATTTTATCACAATTAAAGCTTCATGATTATCTAATTTTTTTCTGCCTGGTGGACTCACTTGGAAAAAGAAAGTAAGCATCATTTGAGATTGAACTGAGCAGATTAAAAGTACTCTTAAGAAAAAAAGTTTGACAGACAAAATATAGATTATCATTCTTCATCACTCACAAATAAACTTCATCTCAGATTTTCTACTTGAGTTGAATTTCCCCACAATTTTTCAGCCAAATATTTCCCAAATAGTTCCAGTGACCCAAAACAAGCATTTTTCACAAGATGTATTTCTCTGTTACAGAAGTTCACTCAAACCACGGTGCAATCCTGGAAAGCCATGGGCAAGGCTTGTCAAGTAATTTGGAAACAAATGTAGGCAAAGATTGAGTCGGCTCTGCACAAGATACGACCCTTCCCACTGCGCCTCACTTCTGTAGTTTTATAGAGGGGGATTAGTGACATCAATAAGCCACAGGAGTAAAGCTCACATGGTTTGTACATGTCACCAGAACCCCTACAGAAAAACGCAGCTTTATAATATGTACTATTTCGGTTTAGTTTATTATTTATAATACCTGGGTACCAACAAAAAAGCTCAGACACTAATGCAAAGTTTTTAATTTCTTAGTGCGTTGACATCATTTACTGTCTTTCTCAATGTATTTTTATTTGTTTGATCTTCCATAAATTTTTCTCTTTGTTCTTCAGATGGAATAGCAAATCTAGTTCATTCTGGAGACACTCTGCTGCTATAAAGTAGCTGAAACACCTTTAAAAATTTAGAGTTTTAAGTGTGATATCATGTCCCATGAGAATATTTGTATCATTACAGGACACCATATCACCCTGTTCTGTAGATATCAGAAAATACACTAATTTATTAGACTATCTCAGCTATCTGCATTATTTTAATGCAGACAATTTGTAGGAGTCAAGAAACTAAATAATTTGTTCTTGTTCTCGTTCAGCATGTGAGCTTGGCTTCACCAGCATTTTCAAGGCTTTCTTCCTTTATAACACCTCAGTATTGAGGCACCTAGGTGGAAGCTTTTAGTGCAGGTTTCTGGGCATGGATTAAGATTTCTAATTTTGGGGCAACCATTTTCCTTGACTGTGTATCCTTCTTTCACCTTTATCTTACATATAGCTGGGCCCATCAGTGTTTTAAAGTGAGGCTGGAGGCCATCACCACCATCTTTTCATAGACCTGTGACCAGACTGGGCTCTGACCCTCCTGGGAAGACACAGTAGGTGGATGATGGGGGATTTGGGGTAGGGCACTTGGGGTAGGACACCCAGCAGCTGGTGCTGGCTGGGACTGAGATGGGGGAAAAGGCTTGGCCAGAGGAGGGCAACGGGGCAAGGAGCACAGCGAGGGTGTAGGAGCCAAGGGCTGTTGTAGGGCCAGTGTATGTCCACAGTATGGCCAGTGTATGTCCAGTATGTCTCAGCAATAAGATGTGCTGTTTGACTGAGAGCAGGGATGTGAGCATTGCCCTCCCTTGCCATGTGTGCCCGAAACCCACTCTGACTCCTCAGCAAAGATGGATGCCATAGAAGACACACAGCCTTGTAGTCAACTACCTGTTTGGAAAGGAGATGACCAGCTATGTAAATCTTAATGTAATCCTTGCAATGACTGAGTGGGACTGTGAAATGACCATAAGAAAGGTAATAAAAATCAGAGAATGTTCAAAGATGCTAAAAAAATGATACTGTCGTACCCTCCTCTTCTCTTCCTCCCTACACACGCCCACACAAAACTAAAAGAAAACAATGCAGTATCAGTGGCCAACAGAATTATGGATGAGAAAAGATCCCAGAAAACTCTAAAAGGGGCAAGAAAAATCCTGAAAGAGTTGTGGAACCATTGCTGTAGACAGCTCACAGAACTGCAAGTATTAACAAAGAAAGATCAGAAGTGTTGACTAGACACTTTTGTTCTGTCTTTGCAAGGAAGCTGGAGGGTGTATCTATCCCATCTGACGTCTGTGCAGGAGCAGAACATTTCTCTCTGCAACAAAGGAAGATCTGAGGCAGCACCTGCTAAAATTAAGCTTTCCCAAAAACAGCTCTATTAATTTGCATCCAGGAGTTTTAAAGGAAGTGGCTAAGGAACTTTCTGAAACACCCTCATTAATAATTCACAGATGTCGGGAAAATGAGTTAATTCTTGAGTCTGAAGGTCAGCAAACACTGCTCTAAAGGGAAAAAAAATGCTAGGAAGCAGGGGGCGGGGGGGAAGGTAATATAGAGAAGTGGAAACCAGCAAGCCTGACAGTTCCAGATACAGGTTGGAAACAGGCTTTTAGGGTTATTGTAACAAAAGATGTAGAGTCTAAGAATAGATCTATATATTCATATGAAACAAAGGCTTGCCATAATAGGTGCATAGTAGTGGCTGTGAGTACTTAAACGAGGTTTAAGAAGTGAAGTTTTATTATCTCAGATTATCAAGGGTATGTCCCTTGCCGTGGGCAGCTGATCCAGAGGTGCCACTGCCCTGGGCTGTCCCCGTCCCCAGGGAGGACGTGGTGGTCCAGCCCTGCAGGACCATGCTGCACGGGGCACCTGCAGGAATGTCCTCAGCACCCCAAGAGCCTTGTCCAAGTGTTTTTACTGAGACCAGTGGCAGATCTGGGGTCAGAAGGATGTTTCCCTCTGGATCAGAGAGGCAAACACCTTTACCCATGTCCTGAGTGCTGCAGCAACCCAAGCAGCTGCTGCCAGGTATCCCCAGCCAGCGTGCGGCTGGGGTTTATAATCCTCACTTTTGTTTTAGAGGATCCACTTTCTTGCAAATCTAAACGGCATTTTTATTTCCAGTTGTTACATGATTCTTATTATAGTTCAGCACTGACGTCAGCAATAAACAATAATAGGATTGTGAACTATTGCTCTTTCTAATAAAATTATGTTTCTTCTCTGCATTATAAATCTAATAGCTATTACATCAGTACCCATAAATATATATCATTGCTTACCTTTTTAATATATACAGGGCATTGCATGCCCCAACAGAAAATAATCAGATTTTTTTTATAAGTTAGCCACAGCCATTATTAGATCACGAATGCCTAATAAGTAGAAGTAGAAGATATAATTAATGGGCAGTTTTCATATCATTTTCTACTTTCAAAGGGGGAGAAAGAGGTGGGTTTTACCTGCTTTCCTTTCCCCTCTAAAGCCGCGGCCTCTATTCTGTCCTCAGTGTTTCTCCACATTTTTTCCACTTCCTCGTTTGAGGCTAAAAAAAAATAAAATCCCTCTCCTCCCTGAGGAAGAGCCAAGGAAACAGCCCTTTCCTCCACTGTTTTGTGCTAAAACACATCCTTGAAGCCCTCGTGGATGAGCGTCCCCACTCCCTCCCATGCACCAGGGAGACCCCTTGCCCTCTTGCCCTGTTTTTTGGCGCTGTCCCTCTCCCCTTCAGCAAGTGCCCATCCGTGGTCCTTGGGGAGCAAGAGCCCAAAGCTTTAAGGCTGGGGCTCTTGTCCAAAGTGGGGTGGCGGTGGCGGTGCTGTGTCCCCATCCACCCGGTGGCACCCCCAGGGAGCCCCCCAAGCCTTTCCGGAGTAGATGCGCCCGGCGGCACCCCGGGGCAGCGCGACACAAGCACTATGGAGGCGCGTGTGAGATCTGTATAAATAAGGCAGATCCCCCCCTCCGCCCCCCTCCTCCTCCTCCTCCTCCTCCTCCTCCTCCTCTCCTCTCTCTCAGCGCTGATTAATGTGTTGAATGAAACCTTTAAATGTTTGATTTCAAAGCAGAGGGATTTTTTTCCCCCTTCTTTCCACCTATCTGTAAAGAAGGGAAGAAAAAAAGAAAAAAAACGTGATCATGTGGGAAATGTTGATTTTAATGGAAAAATTGCATTGTGCCGACTTTCATAGAGTAGAAAATCCACAGAGTGAGACTTCAGGCTTGGCACCTGCTCCAGAACCTTCCTGATGAAGCAAAGGTTGTCTTCATTAAGAGCATTAATATTCATGCAGCATGGTAATTTTGACACAGAAAAGGTCTCTGTAACCTTTTCTTGTGTGAGAATTTTTTACTTCTCAAGGAAATTACAGTCCAGCAATGACTTAATTAATGCTGGGTTTCTTCGGCGGATTTTGAAGAGCTGTCAGTTTGGGCTTGCGGTAGCTGTCAAGCAGGGAGAAGGCTCTGGCTAGGTAGATTGAAGGGAGGGAGGGGAGACACCCAGCCCCAGCACCGATCCTGCAGCCGGGGTGGAGTAACGGGGGAAGCACAGGGGACACACACACACACCTCCCACATTCGTTTTAATTTAGCAACCTGCTCTCCCCAGCGCTGGGTCATTTATTATTGGTATAAAGGACACAGCTTGAATTAATCCTCCATTTCTCACTCGGCTTATTTGTTATTTTTATTGTTATTACGACTATTTTATAATTCTCATTTTGCTCTCCCCTTCCTCCAGCAGCGCCCATCCGCTGGCGTGGGAGCGTGCCAGAGGTGCCCGCTTGGAACGGTGCGCAGCCCCAGTTGCGAGCGTGGGGAGGAAGGAGAGGAGCATCCTTCTGCTTTTAACAAAATATTTATGTATATGCATATACATACGTAATCAGATAAAAATACTCCAAAGAAATGCAATCTGCTGCCAAAAAGTAACAGCAGCAAGCGCTATTTTTTTTTTTTTAAATCAAAGTTTACATTCTTTTCCAGTGGTGTCAGTCATGTTTGCAGGCAGGGCACTCGGCGGATGGCAGTGAAGAAAGCAGCTTCTGATTTTTCCCTCTTTTTTGTTCGTTTTGACTTTTTGCAGTGTCTTTTGGAGGAGATCCTGTTAGGATTCCTCCTTTTCTGTCGCTGCTTTCTTTTTCTTTCTCCGGACAGCTCTGATGTGTCCTGGCCACTGTCCTGGGGCTGAGGCTGTTGTCAGGGCTGTGTTTTCTGTCTCTGTCCCTCTGCCTGCCCCGCTCACCCAGGAGCTGCACCACCTCCTCCTTCTCCCCACTACAGGCCAGCAAGGAAACCCAGCAGCAAGGAGTTAAAGGTGAATTTAACCAGCCAACACTCAAGACTCAAATCCCTCCTAGATGGCTTTGAAGAGAAGTTTTGTTCTTCTATCAAATATGTTCAAGTAATCTGGGTTTTCTTTGGTAGCAGTATTTAAAGCGTGCTTCTTCCACCTGCAAGTGAATGCACTGTGGTCCTGAGATGAGCTTCCCCCCGCCTTCAAAATTTGGATGTCTAAAGACGCTCCCTCCCAGTTCCAGGAAATACAAGAGATTTTTGATTACTCCCTAATCCAAATGAGGCAGCAGTGTTACACCAGCACCTTGTTTAAAGGTGATGCAGAAGGCTAAAATGAATGTTTAAATTGCGTCCCGGAGGTATGACCATTTAGAACATTTTAAGAAGGGAGACTGTGTAAGACATTAATTTCAGCCAGTGGTAGCTCTTTAGTCTCTGTTGTATTGCCAGAAGTGAAACCCCAGTAATGTTGCTGATCCAAGTTTCTGATTCACATGATGCCTTGAAGTTCAAAGGCAAGCTGCAAATTCAGTCAAACTATGGCTAATGGCACAAAGATGCGCTGAATGACACAAGTAACAAAACTGAAGGACATTCTACTGAAAAGCATACATTATAATATATGTGTATAAATATACATATATTTTTCAATAACCTGTGCATTGTCTTCCATCCATTTTACGTGTTTTTTAGCCATATACTATTTAGTGTGGACATTTTAGCACACATGATTCACTGGGCTTCAAACCAGGGGACCTACGAAACAGATACCTGAAAAACAAAACAAAACAAAACCACACAAAGAAGGTGACCAAGAAAAGGAAAGGCCTTATGTGCCCTGTGGCCACCTAGACATGCAGAATGTCTAAGGAGGTCTCCACCACCACTACGGGACAATTTCTAGAGGACAACAACAATGAAGAAACCCAAGAGTCATCACAAAAAATGCTTCATAGGAAGTCCCCATGGCACACACCATGGAGTACATCACATACACACATTTTGGAACGTCTTCAAAAAGATTCATTTACAGCTTCACTACTAAAAAGGGAGATCCCAGTGAAATGTAACTGCTTCAGGCAAGGAAATTGGGTTTGTTGGAGGGCGGGTGAGGTGATCAGGCACTGGAGCACTGCTGGGGCACTGGGAGGCTCCAGGTGCCTTTGCAGGTTTGTTCTGCCAGGCACTGACTGCCTCACTCCTCCCTGCCCTCCTGGTGCTCCCTGGAAAGCCCCCAGAGGCAGAGATGCTGCAGCTACACCCGGCTGACCTCCCTTCCTGCTGCCTTACCTGGGATGAGTCACGTGCAGGAGGGCTTACCCTGGCTTTTTTCCTATGTTGCTTTGCTGTTTAATACAGTGCTAACTCGCATTTCTTTACCTGCTGCTACCCAGCTGTGTGATCTCACGAAGCTGGAGTACAGGTGAAGGGGTGGCTGCATCTGAGGGGACAAGGACCAACAACCAAAAATGCCTCCAATGAAAATCATACCCAGTAACATTCAGATACAGGACGAGCATGCTCCAAAATTACAATTCATCCCCCAAACCCAGGCACCTCCAGATGAGCTGTTTTGCTGAAGAGCAGCGATTTCAAGTGGTTTTCTTGGAGAGTGCTACTGTGCTCTTACCGTAATGAACTGTTTGGACTGGTGCAATATCCAGCGCTGCTTCACAAACCTCCTTCGCTTGCCTTCCCCGCACTAGAGAAAAGAAATGAGAACATTTTCCTGATCAAAATCTGTTATTTTTTCAGGTACCAAGGCCGTGCCAGAGTAAAATGAGTTTTTATTTATGCACGCAGACTGGAAGGATTGCCGCAAAGGGAATTTTCTAGTCCAGGGGACAAATAATAGGAGTTGTATTTCTTATCATCACAGCAAATGAAATAAATACCTAATATTTCTTCTGCCTAACAAAGTAAGTAATTAGCAGTGCCATAGTCAAGGGAACGTGCGGGTAAATGGAGCAATAATTGGGGTGATACAACATTTGCCCACTTCTCAGATGAGGGATAAGGAGCAGGCCGGCAAGTGAACCCGCATTTTATTTACTGCTCCAGCACTGGTAATTAGACAGCTTGCCGTAATGGATTAGCAGCAGCCAGTGACACCCGTTATCCCTGGCAGACAGAGCAGCGCGTGCTGCAGAAGAAGCCGTTAAAGGCCAAGAAATACAAGTGTGTAAAAGATAAGAATAGCAAGTGCCCTTCCCATGTCACGTTGACTGGGAGCTGAAAGCAAGCAAGAAAGCCAATCTTTAAATATGCCAGTTAATTTTAATGACATTGAGGTTTTACTGACAAGTCTGAAGTATTTTAAGTAATGTCAGAATTATCTTACTTGGGAGAGACCTGATTTTTTGATGATTTTCTTTCATGTGTAAGCCTTCTTGCTGTTTTACAGGGAAACCTGCCGATTTGCCCATTTTTAACAAAATCACCTCTGCAGAGATGTGCCCGTTGCGCTCTATACACCGGCAACAGTCCTGCTCCAAACCAGCCAGGGATGCATCCTCCAGGCAGCCTTCACTGACCTGCTCTGTCACGGGTGGAAGAGGCCACGCTGGGGAGGATGGCGGGTTGGCCAGCAGCACCTCCAGCCTTTTTGGGGATGCTTGTGGTGATGACCTGCCCCATCGGCACCCCCATCTCCAAGCCTGAGGCCGGCCTTGCAGAGACATGCTTGGAGAGCCTCCCTCTCACCTGGCCAGCATGAGCATCACCATGGCAAGTGCAGGGCCCTGCATCATCCCCGGGAAATGTTTGCTTGGTTGACTGGCTGATGAGCTTCCAGCCAGGGGATAAATCTCCTCTCGTCTCCATGTCTTTCTCTGGTCTGAACACCAAGGTGGTACCGACCTCTCGTCCAGCCCACGAGCACCCCCAGGCACGTGCTGTAGCACAGAGGTGCTGTGCTCATCCCAGCCATGGGGTGGAAAGGGCTAATTCAGCAAGAAGCAAAGCCAAACAGGTGCCTTGCTCCTCTGAGCTTGCGCATTCCCTCTCAGGGTCTTCCCAAGACCAACAACATCATCATCTTGCCTTCTCCTGATGCTTCCTGCAGCACATCTTGCTCATCTTATCTCTCTGGCCCCGTCTGAGAGCTTTTGCTCCTCATTCTGCCTGCTTCCCCAGCTCTGCAGCCTGGGCAAAAGCATCTTTCCCCAGCCAGCCTGCCTCCCGCCCACCCCTATTCCCCACTGCCAGTCACTGTATCCTGCTTAATGGCATTACAGCCATGAAATATGATTTTCTTCCAGTTGGGAATAGGAATTTTGCCATGTTTTGCTGAGCAGCACATTTAGTATAAATAATTCCTACTGTTCACAGGCTCCCACTTTTATGCGAAGGTTTATGTTGAGCCCACAGCAAAGAATTTTAGGGAAAGGCTATTCATTAAGACCCTGCCTTACTTGTCTGTCACCTCCAGAGATCCCCCACTGGCAGACGGGGTCATGTAATGTCTTTTTTATACCAAGCTTTCCAGTAATTAATTTTCTCCACACCATTTTAGCACACACCTGATTTTTTTTCCTCATTTCTCTATTTGTGGTGCTTTTTGATTTTTCTTTCCCCCACCCCAAGTTGCTTGTTCTGATGCTAGCATGAGACATCCAACCTTTTAAAGAAATCATTCATTTTTCTTAAAGGTTGAACATGTCACACTAAGTCGGTGCACCTAATATTAAATCCCAGCTGTTTCTTTTCAAGTTCTTGAATGCTGGGCAACTTGCAGAGGAGCTTGTGAGATCTGTGACCCCGGCATGGGATACTGCTGAGGGAAACCTATTTCTGAAATGCGGGTATAAACCAATGGTGTTTGAGGTTGGCATACACTTTGCTATACAGTTACCAGTTTAAAGGATCAAAACTAGAGTCAAGGAGCACTGGAGTTGCCCCGTTAGGCCCTGAGAACCACAGAGATGTCCAAAATAAGGACTGAATTCTCTTACCTTGTGTTTCTCCGCCTCAAGCTGCAGGATCACCTGAGGAGTGCAGGAAGGAGCTACGTTGGCCTTGCTGCTTGCTTACCAGTTGCTCCACGGGAACGGTTAGAGTTTACACCCAGGTAATGGGGTGGTCCTTAACTGGGAAGCCATCTGAAGTCATCTGCAATGACTGGGAGAGAGGCTAGAGCCCCTGCCCCAGATTATCCTGTGAGGACTTTGAGGGCTTTGATCCCTGCCCTCAGACAGTGCCCGTTGCCTCCTTGTCTTCCCAGCTTCTCTTTGCCTTCTTTTGGTAACCGGAGCAGGAAAAATCTACCAGAGGACTTCACTGCTGGTGCTTGAGGTCCATGCAAATGCAGCCAACGTGAGATCTCCCCAGCACGCCTCCGCTCCCGGTCTCCCCACCAGCTCCAGCACCTCTGGCACATCTCGCAGCCTTTTCCCACCTGCTTGGTAAGAGCAACAGCACAGAAGTGCAGGAGTCTGTACCTGGCGTGAGGAGTCCTTGTCACAAACAAACCATCACGTCTGAGGTCTTATCCGCAAGGCTCGGTGCAGGCACCCACCGCCATCCCGTCACTCAGGCGGCGCAGCTACAAGCAGTTAATCAGAGCTCCCTAATCAGGGCGCGATGGATTCAAGTATCTGAGCTGTGTTTTTTGCATATGCTATTTATGTAGCATCTGTAGCTTGATTTTTGTGCGAGCACCATGGCTGCAAACACTGGTTTCTGTGCTGCTGCCTGGTGCTTCAGTTGTTCCAGTCCCTGCCTTGGCTCCCAGCCCCAGCCTGAGCGGCTGGCGTTAGTGGCCAGCACTGACCCAGGCTGTGGGGTGTCATCCTCAGAGAGCTTTCCTGTGAGCTCAGGGGAATAACAGAGCATCACTGCTACCAAAGGTGGGTATGTGACAGTCTTCTCAACACCAAAAAAAAAAACAAAAAACCTAACTCATAGCACTTTTAAAGATTGTGGCAGACTTAGGTGGGTGTGTAAGTTAGAAGACAAATGAAGGATCAAGGCAATAAGGGATGATGGAAGTGTTCAAAGGTTGCCCTAAGGAGCCCAACCAGCAGCACTGAGCAGATATAAGTGAGACAGAAAGCGAAAGGAGGAGAGCTCTGGAAGTCCTCAAGAAGAGGCAGCTGATAGGACAGGACATCGCAATGGATAAGAGGAACAGTTGAGGAAGCAGCCTCACTGCAAAAGTCAGGGTGCAAAGATAGGGAGGAAACTTCATGGTATAGAAGAAATGATGCCTGCCCATGTGCAGGCACGATTTCAAAAATTAGCTCATGATTTTGGGTGCCGAACTGAAGAGAGGACAGACTAAGACACCCCCAGGTAACCCCTCAGCTGCCTGGGCAGGGTTTTCGCAATGCCTTGCTGCTCCCACCACCATGCCACCGGGACCAGTCCCACAGACACAGTGCTGTGCCATCCCCACCTGGCCCACAGATGCTGATGGGCTGACTTTTGCCTTCAACCTTGCTTGGCCTCAGACATGGGCTGCCTTCATCTGCCCTGGGATGATTGATGCAGGCCCCTTGGTGGCACCACTAACTGTGGGCAGTGCAGGCTGCTCGGGCTCCCCTGTGCGCATATGGAAGAGCTTCGGAGTGTCAGGTCCAATACTGGATGGCAGTATCAGCAAAGGTGTAATGAAATTCACTTTATTGCTCCTTGAATACATTAGATTTAAGCTTGTGCAAAAGAGGGCTCAAGTCTCTGGGCCATTATTTGGTTAAAAACTTGGAGAAGTAATTTTCCCGCTTGTACTATTAAGCATGTGGTTTTCTTTATTTTGAGATCTCACTTTGCCTGGGTCTATGTACATCCATATATCTCACAACACATGTATGGAAACCATACACAATAACAAAATAGCCTTATGTACTGTTAAGGCTGGTTTTAAAATTTACAGGGTACAACCCTCTTTTTTTTTTTTGTTGAAAAGAATAATTTTAAAATAGTTCCATATAGTTAATGTAGTGTTTGGCCTTCCATTAAAAAGATACTATTAAACCAGTCGCAGAAACACTAGCAAGTGAGTAAATGTTTAAACCACAAATCTCTCTGAACTCCTATGGGAAGGAAGGGGGTGGGGGGCTCTACCAGTTCCAAAATGGCAAGATCATATATCAGAGGTGAATAATAATGTGCAAAAAATATGTTTCAAGGAATAACACAAACTAGAAGAGGTGGGAGAGAAAGGATTTTAAGGGATGAAAAAGCTTAATGCCAGGAAAGATGGAGATTGTGTAAGTATAGGGGAGACAGGCTTGTTGGAGGAGTGGGAGGAGAGACAGAAGGAGAGAAATAGAAATAGAAAAATGGAAAGAAGAACAGAAAGGAAGGGATAAAAACAGAAAGAAAAAGAAAATGAAGAGAAAAAAAGCAAGAAAGCAGGAAAAGTAGAGAAAGGAAGGAGAAAAGAGGAGAGGAGGAGAGGAGGAGAGGAGAGGAGGAGAGAAGAGGAGAGGAGAGGAGAGGAGAGGAGAGGAGAGGAGAGGAGAGGAGAGGAGAGGAGAGGAGAGGAGAGGAGAGGAGAGGAGAGGAGAGGGAAGGGAAGGGAAGGGAAGGGAAGGGAAGGGAAGGGAAGGGAAGGGAAGGGAAGGGAAGGGAAGGGAAGGGAAGGGAAGGGAAGGGAAGGGAAGGGAAGGGAAGGGAAGGGAAGGGAAGGGAAGGGAAGGGAAGGGAAGGGAAGGGAAGGGAAGGGAAGGGAAGGGAAGGGAAGGGAAGGGAAGGGAAGAAAAAAGAAAAGAAAAGAAAAAAGAAAAAAGACGGTGAATGCGAGTGGGGAGCAGGGTGAAAACCACCCTGGATGTGGCAATGCAGAGGCCTTGTGGACGCGGCGTGCTCACAGCAGGACTGTATTTTCCATACACGAGACAGTTAAAAATTTGAACATAAGGTAGCATTTCCTTTATCATATCCCATAAAAATAGCAATTTGCTAAAGCCCTTGTAGCACAGTATGGAAGGTGGTGTATTTTACTGATAATGTAGAGATGACAGATAGTCCTATACTAGGAGGTTTCAGTGGTGTCTTGCTGTATAGCATAATAAATTGTGAGGAGCAGAGACAGAGGACAGTGCAAGCACTGCTCCACCTCCAGTAGCCAAATAATTCAGCCCCGGCTCAGTAATTATGCTGTGTGAAAATATGGGATTAATTAGACTGGTACACTAACACACTGTAGTCTCATTAAAGGCTGAACAGCATTTTCATAGATACTGCCACTTGAGCAGGGCTGCTGCTAATGTGAAAAGACAAAGTCTCCTCTTTTCACACTCCTTGCTTATTATCTTACTTAAGGCCACTTAAGCAAACTTCCAGAGGCAGCCTGGCAGAAAGCCCTTTGTGGGATTTATTTTGTTATTTTACCTGTATGCCAGGGAGGCAGGGGGAAAAAACACAAGGAAATGCTAACATTGGCAATAACTGCAAATTTTTTTGCACCAGCTGGATATTTTTCTTTGCTTCCTTCTTCTTTCTTATTTTTTTCTCTCACTCTTTTGGGGAAGGAAGGAGGGGGATGAGGAGGAGGGACATCTCAAAGAGGGAGAGATAGAGGTTGTCCCCAGTGGTAAGCCCCAAGCAGTGGATTTCCATGTCAGGGTCAGGCTCTGGCAGGGAAATGCTCCCTGCTGTCAGACTGACTGGGAGAGCACAAATCCAGCACCCACATCGCAGCCAGACCAAGGAGAGTGGTGTCTTTATAACTGCAAGGTGATTAGCCAGCCAGGAGACATAATTTATGCTGAACAGTTACTGCCTGAGAATCTTTTATCTGTGGGGGAAAACCTCCTCCCGGTTACTCAGAGCCAGCAAAAAGGGCTCCGTCACCCAGCAAGTGCAAATGTTGCTGCACTTACAATTACAGCTCAGTGGCTTCTCAAAAACAGCATGGAGAAAAAAAAAAAAAAAAAAAAAAGAAGGAAAGAAAAAAGATCTGACGTTGGACACCGGCACTTTGCAGACAATGAAAAGCACCATCGTCAGGACGCGGCCCCTGGGAGACAGCCGGTTTTGGAAGGGAAAGGAAGGGCGGCTGTAGCACAGCTTCACTTACACAAGCAGCTTCCCTCTGTGGCTTTGCTCCCATCTGGGGACATTTGGGGACCCCTCTGGTGCTGAGTGGAGCAGCTGGAGGGCGGTGGCATTGCCCTGTGGTGAGATGCTCACACGCTTCAGTGCTGGTGAGCAGCAGGGATAGAGCCCCAGGGGTGTTGGTGTACACAGCACAGCCTCTGAAATGAAGAGGTCTGCACACAGACCCGCTTCCCCTGCTCCCAGGAGGGCTGATGGAGCAGGGAGAGGCTCTGCCACATATGCAGTGAGGAACTGGGGGGCCTGGGGGCGGGAGGGGAGAGCAGGGCATCCTGATGGCAGCCAGCAACAGAGACATCTGCGTAGAAAGACTGCGGGCTTGGAGATGCCTTTGAAACAGGCGACGGTAATATTCAAGCTGGAGAAAATAGCTGACGTTGAATAGACTGAAACCTGCTTTGTGGCTTAACAAAAGTGGGCAATAGAGAGAGGCTGACATGAAACAAGTCAGTTTGCAGCAGGCTCTAAGGTTAGCATCATTAGCAAAGGGGAAAAATGATTAGCAGTAAAAAGCAAGACATTAAAAAGAGATTTAAAAGGAGAGATAGAGGGAGCTAGGGGATGAGAGGGTGCTTTATTTGTACCTGAGGAAAATAAAAGAGATTCCTCACAGACACATTTGAATTCTCCCTGCTGCCTTAGCACACAGAACTTTTATGAATATTTACCTTTCTCATGGTTTGGGGAAGTATAAATTCTTTGGCATGGGCACTGAAACCTGAGAATAGTTTCTCCTGCCTTTATGCAGAGCATTCATAAGAAATCAGGAGCCGAGAGCATCCCAAATAGCGTCCGTCCTGCAGACAGGTACTTTCTCACTCATCTGCTGAGATGCAGGAAGACTGACACCCAGGGCTGCTGGAGCTCATTGGGCTGGGCTGGTTTGTAAGATAAAGCTTTTGTTGGGTTAACCTGGTAGGACTCAGTTCTCAAGTCACAAAGCGATGTTAAGTAAGTTGTGCTTAGGTTCCTAGGTCTCAGGAGAGCATTTGAAAACGTCACCTCTGAGTCACTTCAGGTGGCCGATCAGGGTCTTTGTCCTGAGCTGGGGATGGGGCATAATCAAACAGGGCTTCTTTCTTTGCATTTATGGGGAGCTTTAGCAGCATTATCATGGGGACAAGGGAGGGGAAAATTTGTTTCTGGTGCCAGGAGACTTTTTAACTATGTCTTTTGGATTACAGGCATATTCGGGTTAGAGCATCTTTACCAAAATCAGTGTAAAGGGCCAGACTGGTGCTCTAGGGCTCATGCCACACGGCTGGTGACATGCAGAGATGCTCTCCAGAACCCGGCCTGGTCGTGCAGCAGTGCTGGAGCAGGCAAGGGCTCCCATGATTTATTTGCACTTCCTCTGAGTTTCATGTACATACTGGAGAAACTGTCTTCATTGGCTCAGGCAGGAAAGATCACACTTTTGAGCCATATAAACGTTTATCCTTTCCCAGAGGATGGAAATGACAAGTAGGTTCCCCTCTCGCACTCCTGAGGAGAAGGCATCTTAGTGTTTATCCCACAGTAAAAGAGTGGATCTGAGTTTGGTGGCCAGGAGAAGCCGACAGCACCAGTGAGGCCATCCATCACGTCTGGTGCACAGCCTTTAAATAGGGACTACGAGGTGACCCCAAATGCACTTCCACTGGTGACCTAAAACGGCATTTGTGTCCCAGTGTAACACCTCTGCCAGTGCCAGAGAGGACTCCATTCACCCTGCAAACGGCTCCTTCCCTAAAATAAAGACATCCACAGCCATGTCCTGCCTGCTGCCCTCCCACAGTTCTGCCTCCAGGAGATGAAAACACCAGCTCCCCATCTGCCTTGGCTGGGGCTTGTCTCACTCACAGGCCCGTGGTTGTGCTGGAGACACCTCAAATGCTTCTCAGCTGGAGAAGAGAGGAAAGCCAGGTCTCACAGCTGTGTGTTGAGTGACATGCAGCAGAGCAAGCAGTCGGTGCGCTGTGACGGGCCCCACAGACCTCATATGTCCGTCGCATGAGCTGCCGAGGTACTGCTCTCCCAACGAGCAGCCCCTGTCCCACCACCGCATGCCCAGAGGGGCTCAGGGCAGCTGTGGGGCTGCTCCCTGCCACCACTCCTCCCGTCCACCTTCCTTCCTCCTGCTCTCCAGGCCAAGGGGCCTGGCGGTGGTGTTGTCCCTGACAAGCCACATCAGGCTGGGTTCGCTATTTTCGGACGGGGAGGCCCAGAAGGAAAGAGGAGCGATGTGGCAGTAGTCCCTGGGGGAGGTCTCCCACCTGCTCAGCAGGAGCGCCTACCTCCATGGGAGCTCCCTCTTTCCAAACCGGAGCCCGTGAGGGGTTAAGTAGAGCCCCATAGGTCAAATCCTGCGTAACTCCGGGCGCTGCCCTCTCATGAGTCCCGGTGGCAGCCTGCTGTCATGGAATTACGGCCACAGCGAGCTGTAACCAGCAGTGGGTCACACAACAAATGTGACTGGCCAGGGCTGGTCTCTGCTCCCGCTCCTTTTCTGAGGGATTGCAGAGCTCCGTCCCTCCCAGCTGTCTAGCTCTGGTCTTTGTCTGAAAACCGAGAGGTGGAAGCATGGTGTGCTAAACCCCAGTCCTATAAAAGCACTTACTTAAGCACACAGTTGTCTTTTATCTGCTGAACGAGCGTGTTAGCTCCAGTGTCACTACTTGTGGACATAGCGTATGTGCCTGCTGAATTCCTGAATCTGGTCCTAATCCATCACACTGGCACGAGCCTTTGGAGACTACAAGTAAAATACTAATGGAAAGAAATATGGAAATGCAATTTTGATACACCGATGAAAGAAAATGAGTGCTGATTATGAGAGCTGTCAGCTCCATCCTTCTCTCATCTCGTGGTGTCTGTGTGAATAGAGAAATCAAATTAAAAATGCTTGAATGTGTGCAGGAGCTCAAAGGGGAACATACTGATCTGCAGATAAGGTCAGACATGGGCCCTCTGGTTTTTCAGCCAGGGAGGGACTTCAAATGTGTGTACATGAGAGAGCGAGCATCTCCAACTCTGGCAAAAAAGGGGACCCTCTCTTTGTTCTTACTCATGAGAGATACGTTTTAAAACTTGGATAACAAAGATCAGCTGCCACAAGCACCTATAGACAGCACATCCCTGGGTGATCCTGAAAATGAGTTGCCCGCAGATAGCCTTTTCTGAGGGGAGACAGGATGAAAGAAATGGCAAATGTCTGCTGACCAAAATCAGGCAGGAGCAGCGTGAGGCATCCTCTGCCCATGGAAATCGCATGGAAAAGGCCCACTGGTGGGCCTGAGCTCACACCTGTGGAGAGCAAAGAGGGCCCTGATTGCCCCTCTGAGACAACAGAATTTTTGTTAATGGCATCAAGAATATCCAGTGCACGGATGTTAACATTTCCCCCAGCTTCTCCATCCAACTTTTTTGTCTCCCGAGAGTGTTCAGACTAAAGAAGTATTAAAATATCGTTTTCTCTCTGTGTCCCTTGTTATTTTTGCATTTCATCTTGAGGCCCATCACTGTTACTTAAAGGGAAGAAATAGGCTTTTGACTGGAATAATGACAATTTGGTGGCCATCATTTTGCTCTGTTATGGATCTATGCCTTTTTCTGTTATACATGATTTCAAAGGCTGATGCTTAGATCTTAGGCAGGATAAAGCCAATGTTTGCTTCAGAAGAAATTTCTTTGGGAAGAGTACTTTTTTTGTAATCGTAGAATGACATATTGGTCTTGGGTTATAAAAAGAATTTTATATTTAAACGCTATCTCTGAGATATGTGCTCCTTTTACTCAGCTATAAGCTAAGCAAAACAGAGAGAGAGAGAGAAAGGGAGAGAAAATGAATTAGCTTGAACTTTTCCTGGGATAAATATGGTCTGATCTTTTAAGTTCAGTTCATCCAAGCAATCTCACTGAAATCAGTGGGGTTTCCTCCACGATCTTGGAAGCAGCCCTTGGCCCCATATGGCTCAGCAATAAAAACTGCTTTCAGTACATTAAATAAACTTGACTGGAACTAGAGTCGGGACTCAGCAGAGCACCCGGCTTTCTGCTACTATGCACAGGGAGCACGCTTGGTGGTGGCACTGGAGTGAGGAGCTCCATGCATTTTCCCATCCCTCTTTGGGGTACACTGCAAAGACAGACATGGCACTGGCCACAGCTGCCCACTGCTGGCCCAGGACTCCTGGCCCATCCACCGATGTGTCCGAGATAACCTCATGACTTTTGGATGGGGAAGAAGCAGGTCACCATACCACCAACATTCCCACCATACCCAAATGGCTGACACAGAGAGACAAGTGGGAAGTGGCTCCGCTCAGTCCGAAATGGTGACATTGATGTGATACAAGCAAAGCAACAAGGGTTGAGCTGGTCTCTCGTCTGCCTGGAGCTGTGTTGAACTGGGAGAAAGAGGGAGAGGATGCGAGTGAATGAGCCTGTGCGTGCGCAGCCGGTGCAGCGCGGGGCGGGAGCTTGCCTCGCTCCCTCCCTGCCCTCAACTCTAAACATTTCTTTGTATGGGCTTCAGATCATCTGCTTTTCACAGGCGTTGGAAACTAGTGGGAAAGCTGAAGCCTGATTGTGACTGGAAGCTAATGTAGTCTACATGCAGCAGACATCTAATATGGTGTTATTTATTCCCATAGATCTGTTTATTTTGTTTTCAATTTACCAAACCCTGTGACACATTCCCAAAGGTGCCTTGTTGTACAATACGTTGCACACAGTAAGATATTCAGCCTAATTCACTCTTTGTTTTGTTTCAGTTCAGCTGCATGAGGGCACAAATGCGTCTGTGTTATATCTTCTCCCGTGACTGATGTTGCAGACTATTGCCATAGGGTTTTGTGAAATGGGATCTTAGTTAATCTAGGGCATTGTCTTTGTAGTGCTAAATTCTTATTTGCAAACATAATGTTCTGGCATCAATGCAACAGGGGAACATTAGTGTTCTTTTTTTTTTTTTTTTTTTTTTTTAGTTTAGAAGAGACTGTATGTACGTGTTTTTAATAAACTTCTATTCTGAGGCTTTTTTCTGCCTATTCTGCATTTGATCTGAGACATTTATAACACATTGCATCATGTCACATTGATGTCTTTAGCCAGTCAAGCCAAATATTCATAAATCCCATGTGCCCAAATAGAAAATGTACGATGCTGAGGAGAAAAGTACCTGATATTTTTTAAAGCATCCACAAGAAGGCAATTCTAGCCTTTAAGCATACATGACACACATGCACATGCCCACTCACAGAAAAGACTGAAAAAGTGCTCTGTTCATAGCTTTTCCGCAGCCTGGAAGGATGGTATCGCTTATAAACCAATGGCTTTTCTTTGCACTTTGTTGAAAGCTCCCATGTTTTCATTTTTCTTTTATTTCAGGAACGTATTGTTATTCAGTGTGCTGGGGTCCTGGTCTGAGGAAATGCTGCAGAATCAGGAATTCCAAATTGGATGCTATTACACAACTGTGCTGCAGATAAAATTTGATGTAAACAGGATCTGGAAGAGATTTGATGAGACTGTGAAAAAATGAAGATGGGATACAGATTCATTAATAAAACAGCCTGTGGCTAGTAAACATAAAGCCTGATTGATCACAATTACTGCAGTTCATAACAGGAAAACCAGACATTGGAGGACATACACAAGGAAAAGTCGGTCTGACATCAGAACCGAGCCTCATATATTTATTGGGTGGCAGCTACAGAAAGCCAGCCCTTGCTTGTGATGGGTATGTTTCCGCAACGGCATTTAAAGCGGTTTAATTTTCACTTCAGCAAGCTTTCAGAACTATTATCTGAAGGGCTTTCTTAGAAACCTGCTTGGATAAAGAAAACAGATCTCCCGCATGTGCTTCCCAATGTGCACGTGTTCGTTTCTGGCGGAGCAGAACCGGGCGCTTCGCTGGGAATTAACACCCCGCGCACTCCTCACACGCAGACACTGCCGCACCACCGGCTCTTACTGCGGTGAGCTCTGCTCGTCCCCTTGGAAGGGCAGCTGAAAAAGGCCCTGCGAGCTGCCACTTGCCCGACGGGCCAGCTCCTGGCTGCACAGCTGGGTGCATGCATCAGGTTTGCAGCCACAGCTGAGAGGTCAGCGAGGGATTTCCTTGCAGGAGCACTCAAAGCCTGGCTCTCCCCTTTGCGCAAGCTCCTAGATGCCCGGTGGAGACATACCCATGCAGTATCATCGCTTGTATGTTTAATATCCATATGAGCTCCACGCTTCATATGCAGAAATGAAAATTTGTTGTTACAGAAAACCCCAAAGCCAGCAGGAACAGCCAGGGGGCACAGATGGGAGATGTGGCACAGCTGGGAGAACAAACAGATGCTCTTCCCTGCCCAGTGCGCACACCAGCCCCTGCTATCTGGTTTGCAGGAACGCTGAGCACACTCACGGTGAGAGACACCCAAGGTCACGATGAAGCATTACAAGTGTGGTGTGATGCCAGGTACTTGGAGGTTTGGATAGATAATGTCTGTTAGCTCAGATGAGGTCCCCAGAATTGTTGCTCTGTAGTCTGTAGCTCTCTCTGAAAGAGGAAAAACATTTCCTCATGATACCTTAGTGGGGATAAAGGAGGAAGAAGCCACGAAGGGCTGGGAAGCACCCAGATACCAGAGTGATGAGTACCAGAAGAAATGTCCATAGGAAATGAATCATCCTGCTTCCGGAGCAGGCTTTCAGTGAACAGCATGCAATAAAGTAGGCAGAGGGCCACCCATCAAGCCATGAAGACAAACTATTGGAAAGCTGTGCATTGAGTGAACCCCTGCACACCACCTGTGGCGTGGCAGAGTGCAGGAGAGGAGGCTTGTGTGTCTGCTGAGGAAGCAGGAGCTCAGTGCTGGCTCTAGAAAAATGCTCCTGGAAACTCCTGCTTCCATTTACTCTAAATACCAGCAGTAACTGCTGTCCCTAAGTTTTATCGTCATGGCTCCCATATGGATTTAAGGCAGCAATCTGAGCAGAAACACCCCAGACAGTGTCTAGGTGCTCCAAGCCAAGGCAAACCAGCCATCCTGGTGTTTTGGAGGCACCCCTCTAGGTTTTCCTTCTCCTGCCATCCCCATCAGCTGCTGCCAGCTGCTGGTGCCACTGCCTTCTGTTCAATGTGCCACAGCAGCCTCAGCCCCTCCGCTGCCCTGGCAGGGGCAGGCGGTGAGCTTGGGACATACATGCCTCTATCTGGGTCCCCAGGCTTCTCATTGCTCTGACTCCCTCCTAATGTTCAAATAAAGCAGAATTAAAAACAGCTGAATGATCTTCATTTTAAATTCATGGGCAATGCTTACATATTGGAACAAAAGAAAGAAAAAGAAAGAGCAAGGCCAAAAGGATGGCCAGATGTCCCTAGCAAGGGAAAAATCCTCCTGGAGCTGGGCATCTGTATTTCACGGCTACCAAACACCAGCAGTCACCACCATATGCTAAGCAGGAAACACAAACCTGTTCCATACCCCCAGTGACAGAGGAACACATTGGCAGATTGAAGAAGCTTCGCAGGATTTGGGGGAAGGTCCTAAAACTCTCTCAGTATAAGATATGCTTGCAAAGACCACGTTTGCAACAGAAACCAGTCCTTTCTTTGCCCTGGTGCTCCTCTGTGCTACCTGGGTGAGATGTGTCTTCTCTGTGGGTATCTTCCCTTGTGGGAATTCGGAGGTGTCAGAAGCCCATTCCTGACCTGGGGATCACCTGCAGCCCTACACTCGCTATGGCCAGATCTTCAAACCAGCTGCTGTGTCCTGATGGCACGGCAGAGCCAGGTGAATACGGCCACACCATTGCTCGTCTCTGCCCTGGGTGCTGGTGGGGAAGGAGTGGGGCTGCATTTGGCTTGCGGATCTTTGCACCAGGTAAAAGCACAGCAGGGGATTTGCATGAGCTCTCCACGTGAAACTCAATGACTAGTAGTGGAGATGTCAGGATGCTGCCCCAAGCCCACACCTCCCTGTTTGTTGGTTTCCTAGAGTGCTTGAACAGATGCAAAGTGCCCTCATGCAGTTGTGTTCTTCTTCCTTTTCCCTACTCGAAGCAACCCCCCTAATTCCTGCTTGCAAAACGGTTACTGTTTCCTGAAAGCCAGTTCTGCCCCCAGTGCTGGGGACTGAAAAATCTGGGTAAAGAGAGACAAAACAGACATCACCTTTTCATGCTCTAATCTACGGAGAGAAAAAAAAAAAAAAAAAAGAAAAGAAAAAAAAAGAAAAAAAAGTCAACAAGGCTATAAAATGAACATTTCAAAGGACAAAACACTCCAAAATAAAGCCAGAACATGTATTTTAGGAGGCCAGAGTTGTTGGACTGGAAAAGCCAAAGACAGGACGAGAGTTGCTTTATGTAAGTAAAATCAAGTCAGTCCCTAAGAAACTGCTCTTGGCCAGCAGGAGCTCCCACTGCAAGGCCTCAGCCAAGACTGCAGGAACGGCCTTTGGCCTTAAACACACTGCTCCACACACACGGAAGTCGGAAGCTGGTTTATTCTGAATTCTTCTGGGGATTTTTCATGATTCAATCCAAAGGGGGCAGGTGGGGAGGGGAGAGGTTTGGTGAAAGCAACCACGCGCACTCCTTGCTGTGTTTTAACTTGCACGGCCCGGCTCCACTGCCCAGCCCCTCCGGGCACGGCGGTCACCGAGGGAAGGACCAGGCCATCCGATCGCCGTAAGTTCATGTGCTCCTGGCTGCTGGAGCGGGGCTCAGGCTGTGTCCTCTGCCCGCAGCCTTCCTCCTTCACATCAGGTCTTCCCCATCAACCATTTGCCTGTTGGGGTGCACAACACTTCTTCAAAAGGCCTTTTACATTGTCACAAAGCCTCTTCATGGCATTAATAACACATTATTTTATTTATATTTAAAACCCAATTAGTTCAAAGAGTCTGAACTGAGGCATCTTTAACCTAACCTGCTTTGCACAGCGGGCAGCAGCACTCCTCGCCGTCCTTGTGGGATCTACGCAGAGGACACCTGCTTTTCATGAGGATCATATGGTCTTCTCATGGGAGAGCTGGCTGCTGGCCATCTTGTGTGACCACCCTCTAGCCCAGGGAAATTTTGAGTGCTTTCATTTTTCCTTGTGGTCCTCACAGCAGCTATTCTATTATCTCATCATCTCCTTTCCCTTCCTGTTTTCTCTGCTCCTTGTTTCTCAGCCCTTGTGTGCACGACTTTGTTATGTCTGAGCAGTCATTGCTTTCGGTTCCACTTCTATTTCTGCTCTCAGAAACTCCTTACAAAGCTCAGTTCTAGCAGGCTAAGAATCAAAGGCTCTGCCTCCTACGCTTGGGGTTGCTCATACTTGACTAACCAGATGTCCCCTGGTGACACTTCACTTACCCAACCAGACTTCCCAAGGAGCTGGAGGGCTTCCAAAATCTTCCTGTTGACCATTTAATGGGTCTTGAAGCCCACGGCTACTTGAGTAACAAGGGATGCGACCCACTGGAGATAACAAATCCATCACTTGTTCTTCTGCTCCCTGCATATCAAGGTGGATCACTCCTAAGCATAACAAACTGTTGACATGAGCCTGTGGGCAAGATCTCCTGGAAGCTGAACCACTGCGTGGTAAAGCTGCAGTAGGGAATGAGGATTCAGGACAGTACCAGCAATCAGAGGCTGGGGGAGTATGGAAGGAAAACCACTCTGGCATTAAGCTATTGTTCCCCAGCAGCTTGCTAGTCTTACTAGTCCAAAACTCCCAGAACACCATGGAGCTCAGTTAATTATGACCTTCCAGGCAGGGCTACATGTTACAACTGATCATTCAAAATAGCCTTGATAAATGTTTCTGCCAGAGGACAAGAATATATTTTAAACACGGTCAGGTGTCCTATTATGTAGGACATACTTCCATCTTCTGAACTAGTTGTTCATCATACTTCAATTGTACGATACATGCTGGATCAACCTGCCTGCCATGGATCTTCCCCCTTCCACCACTACTCCCAAACCCTTGACCATTATTTAAGATTATCCTACTACAAAAATGGCAAAGCTACTGTTGTATGAACGGAGTTGTTAGAAGCTACTGGCAAATGTTCTTCCAAGTCAAAAATTATCTTCCGATGATGGCGAGAATCCCATTAAATGCTACCATTTTGAAAAAGAAAAGTTTTAAATAGTCACTGTGTTCCAATTTTATTTATTTATTGATGGTTGATGAAAAGTCTGCCTTGCTTTGCTGGGCATATTAAATATCTTTACATGTAAATAGCTGAAAACAAGTAGCCCTTTAAAGAAGTACCTAATATGCACAGCCATGGAAGAAATTAGTTAGTCCCTGGCCGAGGGCTTTCTATTAGCTTTATCTAATATACATAAAAGACTTTGTGTTGCCGTCCCTGTCACACACAAGCTGGATTCCACAGTGACTGTATTTGGTCTTGCATGCCTATTCTCTACATAGTTTTACTTGCCATTCGCACAAAAGATAAACAGACACACATGTGCTTATACATTTTGAAGAGCATATTTCCTCATACTCTACAAGAGATTTCTTTTAGTACCCTTTTATCATTTGCAATTGTGCCCTTGGAAGTTTTAGCAATATTTGTTTCAAATAAGTTTATTTTTGTATGATTGATTGAAATCTCAAGCTGCAATTAAGAAAATTGCAGCAAGAACCATTAAAGGGATAGCGTCATTTTCTCCCCTTTCCACTAAAATGTCAGGTTTCAATGTCACCGCAAGATAACCCAATCGCGTGCTTGTACACCGTTCACCCGGGCTGGAGTAAGCGTAAAACCGTCTGGAGAACTAATTACAAATGACTAAAAATAATGACACGCGGCAGAAGGAAAATGAAAGACCCCAGTCCTTATTACTTAACCGCTGAGGTGTGTGTGCGCAGTAACGCAGGCTATTGTGGAGCAGTCTGTTTAGTAAATACACAAACATCCATCCCCACTTGTAGATTAGCCCCAGTCCCTCCCCCATCTCCCTCTGTCTCTCTGCCCTTTCTTTCTCTCCAATTATAAACCAGCACCAGGTTTTCTCATCAGCCATCTCCATGTCTCCAAATGGCTTTTCAGTGTCAGGCCTATCAGGAAATTAACTCATCATGCAGTGACAGCTGCTAATTTTTTCCCCTTACATGTCAGATGGATCGCCTGCTGAAGCTAATAATGAATCACCAATCCCTGATTAGAAGGTGCTTCCGAAACATATAACTGCCATCTGAGCTAACTTTTTTCTTCATATAAAATGATATCACCCTAGAGGAGTAGAAAACGAATTGTATTCTTCAACAAGATGGAACAGGGGTAGGCTGTTTAAGTAGGCCGTGTGCTATCTTAAATTATGGGCTAATATCGCACAGTAAAATAAGTGAAAACTCCCAGCTCTTTTTTATTTTGCCAAATGAATGACTTTTTTTTTTTTTCCTGTTACTTAATGCTTCCACCAGAACCAACTTTGCTTCAAATTTCAGGAGTGGCTTTTGTCTTCATCCCTCTCTCTTTTTTATTCTGTTTACAGTGTTTGTGCTCAGGAAGTCTACTAAGCAGGCGAGGGTGGAAAAAAGCACCACAAGTTGCTTACCAAGGCACACGTCTGCCCAATACAAGCTCCTTGCACTGCTCCGCCTGTAGCTCAAACCCCATCCGTCAAACCCTGTGATTTTCTGGAGGGGACCAACCTGCATTTTAAGCTCAGCTTTGGCTCAGGGATGGCCTGAGGCACAGCTTCAGCAGGCAGACACTCCTACAGAGATTACACAAGCTGAACCCGCTGCCCACAAAGATCACAAATATATTTCTTCCAGGACCTCACAGCTAACATCTCTGGTATTAAAGCCGCATTTATAAATGACAGCAGCGCTTGCAGCACTATGCACAATTCACATGTGCATACCTTAGCACATCAACTATTGGCTCTGGCTCCTCCAACTTCCATAGCAAAGTGCAGCTGGTAGTCAGGCAGAATGGTATGTAGCTGTGGGCACTTTGGGTTTTGTTGTTGGGTGTGTTTGTTTGTTTGTTTGTTTGTTTTTTATAGGAAATATTTCTCTAAATATCGTTTCCAGCTATCTCTTATCTCCCATTTCTCCCAAAAGATGAAGCCTGAATTCAGGGGCCAGGAGACATTGCCTCAGGAGGTGTGTATCTGATTCCTAAGAAACAGAGGGTGAAATTGCTTGCCAGAAACAGCTCTTTTCTTTCCCTCTGGTTTTGTTTTGTTTTGTTTTTCCACTGTTTTGTTGTTCTTGTTCAGTTTTGGTGGGTTTTATTTATTTATTTTTTCCTGCGTACTACTTTAATGCTCCCTAAATACTTACATTTTTACCTGTTTGGCACTGTATGCTCCAACTTCAGTAATGCTTAATCAAAATGGACAGCAAAGAGGAGATTAAAGCCAATGGTTCTGGCAGTCAGAACATCGGGAGGCAAACAAATGGCACAGGAATGCTGCACTTTGAGCAGTTGCTTCCATTACAGTGTAACTCTTGATTTTTTTTCCTGGAGACAGAGTCAGCTGAAGCTGTTCAAACACCAAAATATGCTTTGAGGAACTGAAAGGCTGCCTGGGCCGTACGCCTTCCTGGATGCACCACACGAGTCCTGCTGCGCTCTGAAGGTGGGCGCTACCTGCAGCAAAGGCCTCCTGCGGCCCATCAGCCTGCTCCCCGACTCCAGCACCGTGCATGGACCATCCTGGTGGCCCAGGTCCTCTTCAGGTGCTGCTCCTGAAGCATCCACCTCCCTCTGCTGCCTCCTTCCCAGGGCAGGGGGCAGGACAGAGGCTGGCAGGTCCACGGAGCGCTCCCGCTGATCTCGTCCCGGCTTACGGTGAGGTGCCAGGAGCGTGGGCACAGAAGGGGGACGCGCGCCGGAGATGAGTTTCCTCAGCCTCGGGACAGATCTGCTGTAACCTCGGCTCCGGGCGTGTCACAGACAGCATTTCAGCATGGGGTTGAGACGGCGCGTGGAGTCCTTAAGCAGCCTGTCTGCACAGGAATGAATGTCATCCTTGATTTCTAATGTTACATTTGTAGGGCACTAATAAGTTAACTTCAAAGTGCACATTAAAAAGAAGAAGGAGGGAAGGAAAAAAAAAAAAAGCACTAGAAAGAAATTAGCTCTCCTGATCAGGCTGCACTCGGAGAGAAGTATCGTTAACCTGAGCTTCCAGGTAATTACAGCACACGGCAGGTTAGTGAATCCTTCCAATACTCCCAAGCACAGGAACACCTACCACAGTTTTTTTTTTATGCAAAGGTCTGCTCTTTTCATTGTGCATACAATGTGATTGCTGGTTTGACACTGCAGGCTACACTGGTTTTATGAAGGATTAAATGCCACCTGAGACATATTTATCCTAAATAAATCACAAATGGTAAACTGCAGCATGTCAGTGTCAACACCCTGTACTGCAGCAGAAAGGTTAGCCATACAGGACTAAGCACAGCAAAGAATTAGCATCTAAGCTGCAAGACCACAGGGCTACAGTTAACAGGAGGAATGATCAAGAAGAAATATTTCCACTGAAAAACATTCAGTTTTTTGAACATCTGTGAGAGTCTTGCAGAGGGCCATCATTTTGTAAAGGTCACCTTTTTCCTGATAACAAACGGGAGTTGATCCTGTCACTGTTTGCTGAAGACAGTATTTAAGAGTAAGTGAACAGCCTGTCACTTTTAAGAAAGATGAGCAAGTCAAACTCGGCTAATTATGAATCTCCATGTCTAACTTGAAATTTACTTTTTTGGGGGTCTGACAAAGACATAACCTTAATTCCTGGAAAATAATAAAATTAAAAAAAAAAAAGAGAGAAGAGAGAGAGAGATGAAAAGACAGCAGGCTCTTATAGCCCCAGAATGAAGCACCTTTTCTAAGTAGCTCTATCAGAAAATACATTTTTAAACAGTTCCTTCAAGAAGGAGCTATTGTTTTGCCTCACCCCAACTTTCTCACAGTTGATAATTTTAAGATATTAAACATGATAGGAAACCCAGTTATCTCTAGAGTCAGCATGGCTTATACCCTAAACACTTACACAATTATATTAAGCATGCATGAGGCACACTTCAGAAATTAGATTCTTTTATCTTTATCTAGCTAGCTAGCTTGAGAAAGGAAAAGAGAAAATGCACAGACATAACAGATAGCATTTGTTTGCTCCTGCTGAATGCCAGTTCTGTTTATTGCTTAATATTAAAAATCATGATGCTTCATTTTAATGCTAACATTTTATTTGAAAGACAAAAACAAACAAAAAAAAACCAAACTCGCCAGTTCATATTTTACATTTTTTTTAAAAGAAACAAAAGCAGTTGTATTGTGAAACAAATCTTTTCAACATGAACTTGCATTGGACAATTGCAGTATATCCACAGCTAAATAATTGACATTCTGGACTAAGCAAGAAATACAAGGTCACCTTTTTTTTTTTTTCCTACTTAATGTCAATGTCAGAATTTTCTTCAAAAATGCCCCATAACATTTCAGAAGTCGCTCACAAAATGAACTGCAAAATGGTATTTATATGAAGCATATTTATAAGAAAAGCAAAACACTGACAGTGAGAATATTTTTTCAAAAAAAAAAAAGCACATTTCATATGTAGGACTCTCATCTAAATTTAAGTGGAAGATACAGGCATCGAGTTATCTTTTCTGAATGTGTATAATCAAGAATTTTCTGAAATGTAGCAACTCTTCCCTAGGAAAAGTCTTATGCAATACCATGAAAGACTAAGCTACTATTAAAAAATTTGATTCCAGATGGAGAAAACACTTAATTTGATGACATATGTTTCACCACAGATATTTTAAAGTAAGATTCTAGAAAGCAAAATGTCACCTGTTCTTCTTTAAAATAAAGAAGGGCACCAATTACAGTACCTAAGCTTACCTGATCACCTTGTCATTGTAATGATGCACTTTTTGTAATTTTTTGCTTATTTATCTGTTTATAAAATATACATGTAAGTGAAAGTATTTTACTCTTGTGATTATGTTAGACAAAAAAGAAGGCAGGGATTTACCCTGAGATAAAACAACATTTGAAAAAAAATAAACCAGTGAACAGAACAATACCTACTGGAGAGGAGGGGGATATTTTTATCCTCTTTTGTGTCCTAACGCATTTGCTTTAAAATAATCCCCTATAATAATTCTCAGAGCTATTGTAACAAGATTGTACTGTCCTTTTCAGTGAACTCCTCCTAGTAGCTGACCTTCACCTCCCACAGGGTGCATATTTGTTACCTGCCTGTGAGGATATTGTATTGAGAAGGTTTTACAGAAGTTGTTCCAGGAATACAGTGCCTCCATGGATCTGATCACCTGCATCAAGCCTATGAGATAAAGCTCTTCATGCTTCTTGTACTTCGTTTTCATCTCCCTGGCCCTGAACTACTTGTGAGCCACCCTCCGTATAAATGACCATGCTTGTTAACTGTTCTCCTGCTCTATCAGGGGATACAGCTTTTGCTTCTATAGCAGTACCAGCCTGCAAAATCTCTTGAGACCCAGCTGTCTCTATCACAGCGTGCGAGTACACACCAGGCTCATCCTGCATGTCTGGTGGCAATTCTGTGACAATGTAGTGGGTTGCACCTTCCGAGAAGTCACCATCAGAACCCTGAACCATGGCTTGAGCTATTTCTTCAGTGACGATAATCTGTGATATTTCCCCATCTGAATCGACTAAATCCATGTGTTCACTCTGGACACTGAGCGCGTGGCTACCAGCTTCCTGCATAATTATCTGAGAGCCTTCTCCAGCTACCATATGCACAGTCCCTTCCTCATTTACAATGACCTGAGTGACACCTTCTTTCATCAGCTGGTCGGCTGCAGCCGTATCACATACAGCAAAATGTAATACTCCTTGGACCATTTTCTTGAAGGCAGCCTGAGCTCTCTCCTGAGATGCAATTATAGCCGATGGGTGCATGACCTGCGTCACTACTTCCATAGGTTCGGTATCTTCCTGAGTCTCCTGAACTTCGTGGAACATTTGTATTTCTTGTCCCCCTGCATCACTGGGGACACTGGGCGCCTCTGGGTTTGGCATTTGCAAGAAATCTTTGTGACTAGACCTGCTTCTGTCAAGGAGTCCAGATTTGGTTTCCACTTCGCCCAGCTCTGTTACAGCACAAAGCAAGGCATCTAATGCTGACGAGGAGTCTTGGGGATGGACTGTAGCTTCAGAAGCATCTAAAACTTCTTGTTGCATTATCTGCTGCAGTACAGCACTACTGGAGTCAGGAACTGCATCTATAGGAACGGCCTCCTCCATCTCGGCTCCTGTTACAGCACCTTCAACCACTACCACCTGCGTGGCACCATCTGCTAGCTGCTCGGTAAGTATCTGCCCTGGAACCACACTACTCATGTGTGAGCCGTTTTGATTTGTAGCTATGACTTGCCCATCCTCTGTAATATGGACGACCCTGGCCATCTGACCAGCCATTGCTAGAGTCTGAAGGGTAGCTGCTGCCGTTTCTTCCGCAGAGACATCAATTGCAAAGTCGCCGTCATATCCTTGAATAATAATAACTTGCTGAACTTGTTCAGGTGACTGTGGCTGCCTTCTGCTGCCTCGAAAGGCCTTCTCTTTAACTGGAGAAACCTCTCCCAGTGCTGCTGCAGTAAAAGGACTCGCAGTTTCCACAAAGGTTGCTCCTTGCCCCTTCAGCCGGCACTCATAGGACTTGGATACAATGCCTGCAAGACAAAATATGCTGTGAACATGGTATCATGGAAAATATCGGTTCATTACTTTAACAAATTGTAGCTTAAATGGAAGAAAATTTCTTGACAATTTTTAGATTTCACTGGCAGAAAACACAGATAAAATGAGCAAGTGAACAAAAACAATTTGCATGTTTTCCAAATAACATACTTACAGGTTGAAGTAATTGCTGAGTTTAACAATGCTGCAGCCTATTAACAATTTAAATCTGTTTTTTTAAAATATGCTGTACAAAAAAGCCCAGATAAATACAGTATACAGTTAAAAGCCATTAACACATCTTTTATAGAAAATCCTATTGGTGATACTTGGGTACTTTGGCAACGAATTTTAGGATCGTATGTTACGTTAAACATATCTGGGTGTGAAAAACTGTGGTTGATCTTCTTAATACTCCGCTTTTGTTGGCGAGGTAATTGCCATGCTGTCAGCTTGATGCCGTTGTCTTCCCCTTCATTTCCACCTAGCACCTTCTCCAGCACACCTTACTGGCTCGGTTCACTAGCCTAGTTACCTGGAGAAAACGCTTGGCAGTCTTCTCACCCTACGCAGGATATTTTATGCAACTATCACCCAGAGAAACCTCAATTACACTTCTTAATTACTTCTATGTGAAATCAATTAATAGATACAAATACCTTTACCTACACGTTGCAACTGCTTATTTTGCCACTCAGTCTGCTTTTGGGTCAGCGAAGGCTTCCTCCTCCATTCTCAACACTAGCAGTGATGCTTCAGCAAAGCAAATGATGCCCAAGGCCACACAAAGCCAAGCCCATCACCCTCAAAACATAGCCTCGGCGTTACCCTGCCGCCCATCTTGTCTTCCAGGAGTCTAGGCAGACATGACTGACTGCACCCTGTGACCAGCCCCGTGGCAGAACAGCTCAGCACTTGCTGTCCCCTTGTCATGGTGCCATCCCCAAGCCCCACTGCAGCTCCTGCAGGCCCACAACCGGCGCACACAGAGAAGAAAGTGGGACCCAGACACCGAGATCAAGGCGAGGGTTTGGTGCCAGGTGGGCCTTGGGAAGGTTGATGAGGCCCCTGATGCTGAGGCCGTCCACACCCACGCTTTAACTGTCAGGCCCTGATCCCACAGAGAACTACACTGGGCTCTAAAAACCACAGACTCATCTGCTTGAAGGTAAGTTCACACTTACGAGATGTGCTACACTGAGACTGAGCACTTGGCATCTTGCAGCCTCTAGCAAGTTGATATGCTAAGGTGAGTATCAAGCTAATATTCCAAGGTAACACCAGAGCCTAAAAGACTGGGCTCTTGCTGGCATCTATCTATCCATCTATCTGTTATTTTTTCTATTACAAAGCTTCTGGTGGAGAACTGTGCTATGAAGCACAGGTAATTGTATTAAGCTGAAAGGCTGCAAATCACTTTCAGAAGTCTCAGCTGACGTTACACAACTTTCTCCATCTTAGTTTGCAAGGCAGGTTATCTTTGGAAAAGAAAATTAACAATTTAAACCATTAGAGTGTTTCCAAGTGATGCTGCTTGATGTATCTGGCACATACAATTGAAGTACATTTTGTCAGGCGTAAGCTGTGAGGAGGCTTACTGTGGTACGACTGGTTCTTATCCCCACTTTTCCTCTTCTCTCTGTAGGCACTGACATTCACGAGACCCCCCAAAGAGCAGAAAAATAGGAAGGGGAAATCAACATAAAATGACAATTATCTTAGCTCCTCCACATTTTATAATAGAGTAGAAGTAATTAATTCTCTCAGGAATCTTGCTTTGTTGACATGATAAAAGAGGAGCCTGGCAGTGATGTGGCACAAAATCAAAATAACTCTACAAATCATGCATTTTCCACAGGATTTCAAAATCAAAATAACTCTGCGATCATAATTTTCACATGCATGCATCAAAATCATGACATCTTTCCCCTAAGATAATTATAATTTATGTACAGGACACAGCATCGCTGCAGCGAGGAGAAGCTCCAGTCTGGGGAAGGGAAAGAAAAAGGAAATCCATCCTGTTTTCATCTCCTAAAATAATTGCTGTACCCATGAATCTGTGCTGTGCCGGCCTTTACTGTGCAATTGAACAGGAAGTCTCCTGGGTGAAAAGCTATCCAGTGAATCCCTCGCAGCGCTGATAATTATGCCATTCTGACTGCTTACTTAATCTATTTGAATCCAGAGGTGAGTTAAGCCACTTCCTGACCATTAAAGTAAACTACATGGGTAAATACTGCTGTCACTAAGGGGTGTGATGAAGCTTAACTACACCAACATCTTAACCTCAGCTCGGTGCAACCCCAGCTATTCCATCACAGTTCATAAATGCGATTGCAGGTCCATCTTTTGATTCAGCAATTTAATAACTTCGAGTGCTGTCAGTACTGCTTTGAAAAATGGCTCCTATAAAATGTAACAGCCTCAATCAGATTGTAAAAGATTCACCCACTGAAGATTCTTCCATTTCAACTATAATGAATTAATGTTGAGCTATGTAGAAGTTCAAGTGTCATTTAAACTAATGTGAATCTACTGTAACTTTAAATTTTTACTGGACTATGACCAAGAATTTACTGGGAACATCAGCTTCAATTTTAGTGATTTTTCATGGTAAATATGAATTGCAGATTTTACTGGTTTTCTTTTGTTCTACCAGCGAAAAGCCAAGTAGGGAAGATATTTAGAAAACAACATATTTTGAGGCTTAGCTGCTATTTTGACTTTGAAACAGCACATTTCTATAATGGAGCACTGCTATCCAACACAACATTTGCAGGAATTTTTATGTATTTAAGGAACATGTCACATTATTGGACTATATGTAGCAACAAATCATGTTGTCCTACTAAATTCAGCCTGCCTCTCACCCCCTCTTAAAAGCTGGCAAAGAGAAGGGGTAAGTGTTGGCTGACATGGCAAACATAAGCTGCAATACAAGCCCACATTAATATTAGGAAAACTGGACTTGTTGCTGATTGCGTGTCACTGCAAATTAAGAAGATACACAAATAGGCATTAAAATGACAAAATATAATGATATGAGAGCTCATATTCAGACAATTTGTAAAGAGGTGTTTCATATCTAGGGGTGCAATGATCACAGAATTGGTTTCTTTCCAAGAAGTCTGTCATTTCAGCAGGACCATTATTTATCAGTTGGAGTCTTGAGCGACTGTTAGTTTTTTATTTGAAAATGTCAGGATTTTTTAGACATTAAATCCATATTCGCAGGTTATTTTAATTCTCAGAGACCACAAACTCCCAAAATAGGGCTAAAAGAAATGCTTTGATGTTTAATGTGCTTCTGGGAAACTACAAATAGGGTTTAGTACCTTTTTCCCTCTCTTTTCCTCAGTACCTGACTTCCTTTTGTGTGTCTGTTTTATTCTTTTGTTACTGTCATCATTTGTTCCCCACAGAATAAATACCTTATTCTTTTGTTAAGCGTACATTTAATTAAAACGTACAGGATTTGTGCAGTAAACTCGAATGAAACAAATAAAACAAGGGCCCCCTCTCTTGAAGGCATACGTTGTGAATGAAAAATGTCATTACAGACTAAAAAATTTTGCAGTAAACAGGGCCTACAGAGAGAAGTTTCCCCCGTAATGACATCCATAAAATACACAAATGGCACTTTTAGTACCATCCTGAATATGGCATTTTCTGTGCTCTACACACAATCTAAATGGTTTGATCATAGAGCATAATACTCCATTGGGTTTATAGAACAATCAATGTTCCATAAAATGATGTATTTATCCAATAGTAGGCTCAGCAGTTACTGGTGTATGACATTGTAGGACACTGGCTTTGTACTGTTCAGCAGCACACATGCTGGCTGTAAAACTTATCTAACACTACTTCAACAACTTCATCTCATCTGTGTCAAGTAATTTGTTGAAGCCTCAGCTTGGTTTAAAAAAACTTGTAATAAAAATTCATAGGATTTTCAGGAGAATGAAAGCTGATGACAATAGAGAGGTCACATTGTGGCGCCACGCGAGGGGTCGGGGGTCAGCTGCAGTTCTAAAACAGAAAGTAGATTTCATGCATCGTGTAGCAGATAAAGATGGCATTAAGGAGACTTGTCTCAGAAAGAAATGCGTAATGTGTTAGGAAAGTCTCTGCTAATATTATATGTAAAGCACCACTTTGCTCTCTACCAGCCGCCTCTTCAGAATTTTAAACCTTGCCCAAAAGTTGTAGCAGTGGCTGTGCACGGTGAGGCTGGGCTGAGGATATCCTTCACGAGGAACACCTTTAGGACAAAGCAGTAAGCCATAGATGAAATAATCTGTTAGGATGACGGAAATGATCTGCATTTACACAGCACGCTTAAAACAGCTATTTTGCCTTTCCTGCGAAAGTTCCAGGTGACCTGATTTATAGCACCCTATTTGGCAACACTTAATTTTTCATACTTTGGTGATTAGGCACATTATTTACTGATACATACAAATATTTGGTGTCTATTAAAATGCAATGAATATTAAACAACGTGAACGCAAAGAAACATCTTTTCTTTCAACTAAATGCAACCTTCCTACAATTACAAGATATCGAGAATTCAGCTTACATTGGCTATCACTTGAATGAGCAACTGATGTCTTTATTTCAAAAGTTATTGTCTATTTGTCTATGTAACAATAAAATATTTTGACTGGTATGGTAAAAGCCCACCCTCCAAGTTCATAAAGGAATAATTTAGGCCCTGATCCAGCTCCAAATTTCTGCATTTTTTCTTTCATTCATTCTTTTTTTTTTTTTTCCTTTTTGTAACGATCTTTAAATAATTAAGTGTGGTCTAGGAACTGTAGCATGACTATTTTCTTGATTTTTGGAGGCCATAATAATAAACCGCATTTTTCAGATCTCTTCCTTAACCATAGTAAAAGTTATTCTTTTTCTTTTCTAAGGTGTTTTTTCTAGTGTTTTTTTTTTTGAATGTACAAGCAATACAGGGGCCAGCATTTTCAAAAACAGCTAGTTAAGCTATTAAATAAAAGAGGTTGTGAAGGCTCATTCATATCTTCTACTGAAGGAAGAAAATAGGATGGGTCAAACCAAGAAGTAAAATAAATCAGCAAGCCAAAAGGGCTCTGTCAGACCTATTATGTCCACAAAGGCAGCATATATTTGTAAAGTGGTACAAATAGATATACCTATAGGGAACTTAACCAGCTCCCTAAGAGACATAAAAAAATTCCACCACTGACAGAAGGTACGTAAATGGTAATAAGAGAGAGATACGAATGCAGTAAGGGTTTTTTCTTTTCAGTATATTTTAACTGTAAAAAGAAAATTAAATACCATAACCAATTCCAAAATACTGTGAGTAGTTCATCCTATACTTAAAAATCCAGAAATGTCACGTTTCAGGCTAAAACTCAAAACATCCTTTGCTTCTAGCTTTATCCTTTGTCCTCCATCATGTTTAGAAACTTCAAGGTCTTCTAAGAATTGCTTGTATAAAGGATGAAGCTCTAACCTTTCAGGTACCTTAAGCAAAGTGGCAGATGTCCATTTAGCTTTCTTAAAATGTAAAAGGAAATAATTTTGGATTTTTTTTCTTCTGATAACCAGACTGAAATTTTCTGCTTGTTATTTTGACATCGCATACCTTACAGGACTATGTCAACAGCAACAACAGAGAAGCGAAACACGAAACAGCCACCAAAATAAATAGCTGGGCCATTCAGTTACGGTGTTTAGGTTTGGTTTGGTTTGGTTTGGTTTGGTTTCCTTCCAATGTCCAATTAACCTTTGGGAAAAGGCCTTCTCTGCGAAAAATTTCAGCTTCTCTTTTCTTGCGCTTAAGGTCAAAAATGAACTCTATAAAGCCTAGCGTTACGGAAGCTACGCAAATAAAAAATGTATGTACTGAAACTGCCACTGACCACGGTAAACAGGTAAGGTGTTAACGCATAGATTTTACAACTGCCCAATGTGCACAGTGCCAGACTTTCTTGTAGACTACCCTTCCTCTTCACACACTTGCCATCATGCAGGCTTTATCTTCTCAAGTCCTGCTTGGGAGCAAAAGCCTCACTGAGGCATATACAGCAATTACCAGTATGGACAAGTAGCATTAGGAATGTATTTGGAGTACTTTAGCTAGCTTTTCCAAAGCAATTTAGCAGCTGGAGATGAGGGTAGCCAGCCTGGACATTTCTTTGCAGACCGGCTTCAAAGGCCCTCGGTTTGGGAACAACTGACATTGATGCTACACGGATGTACTTTTTCTGCTTTAACTCCTGCAGCGTAACTGCAGTGCTTTTTAGCACTTCTAAACCAGAATCCAGATTGCAAGAGAAACCAGTTGTGCTCGGTCAGACTGCAGAATTCTGTTTCCTGGGCCATCAGAGCATATAACATCACATGAAAAATAATAGGAATGCTAATATGAGAAAATCAGAAAACAAACAAACAAACCACAAGCTCTGATCATAAGACAAATTATCGGGATTTCTGAAATGGGTCCTAACTCAGACAGTAACTATTTTGCTAAAAAAAAAAAAAGAGCCCAAACTACTTTTTGTCATTATTATCTCAGCAAGAGTTTCTGTTTTTCAAGAATATAT
Organism: Cygnus atratus; assembly: GCF_013377495.2. Lineage (NCBI taxonomy): Eukaryota > Metazoa > Chordata > Aves > Anseriformes > Anatidae > Cygnus > Cygnus atratus. The sequence goes on from NC_066363.1 coordinate 98,744,164, forward strand.
ACATTTAGATCCTGGTCTCATAAACATTTATTTATCAAGAGTACTGCTTACTGCCATAGTTAGCCTCAATAGTCTCAAAGGGACTAAACATGGTAGCTTGCATTATGCATTGTGTTTGCATAATCAGGCCCTTGGGATTAACAATTCTGAAATTGGCTAGCCTTTCCCAACGTTTGATGTACATATATGCACTAAAGAGAACAGACACTTGTAAGGGACACCAAAAATAAAAAAAAAATCATGTTATGAAATGATCAAGCAGAAATTATATTCTTCTGTATACCAATCAAATCTGAGTATCGTGATTTCATTTATTTATTTATTCTGATTTATGCACCCATTCAGTAAAAAGGAGCACCTGTTCTTTGCTCAAGGGTATGTCTCAACCCATTTGAAAAGCACGGCAGCTTTTAGGCAGAATGTTTGCGAATAACTAGAACTAGTAAGTTTTCTTGGCTATTTTTGTTAGTTAAGATAACAGAAATTACCATTTGCTCTGCGATAGTCATCTCTGCATTTCATTTATAAATTCAACTACGTTACAGTGTATGTTCATATCTTTCCAGGGTAAATTACGGGAAATAACCATTTGTCTTCATTGTAGACACTTTTGTATGTATAGTAGAAAACAAACCTCTATTCAATAACTGCACAGAGGCACCATTAAAATCAAATTTACAGTAAACAGAACCTGCAGCTGGGGTAAAACACTAACTGTTAGTATTTTAATTATCAGCGAAGCTTTCGGAGGTCTAACATCTGCTCATAGCCAAATGACAGCAGCTGCTCGCGTACACTTAAAACAATGTGAATTTCTTCTATAAATATTAAAATGAATTGTATGTTGTGTGTTCATTGTAGCTATATTCCTATTAAGCTGTTTAAGTGTATAGGGCATTTTGAACTTCTTTCTTGTGGCAAATTCGTAAAGGGCTGACCTCTTCAAAAGAATGAGAGGCAAAGACAGCAAAAATTCTTGAGTCTGTAAATTGAAAATGTTTAGAGACAGTACTAGAGGTCACCCTCTGCCAAGATGTTGCTAGTAAATGCTAGCAAAACATCAGCAATAAGTTCTGATCATTGTGCACTATAGTACCTTCAAGGACAGGACTTCTCAGCAGGCAAGGTGTCAGGAGTCTATGGGATGGGTTATAACAAAAGCTAACACTCATTGAATAAGTAGAAGCAATTAATGCAGAAGAATTACCAGAAAAAAAATGTTCTATTTCAATATTCAAAGCATCGGAGGAGATGAGCGTGCTGTCTTTTATGGACTTCATCACAATCATACCGGAATGAGCACTGATTCATATGATTAGAAGTAATAATCTGTCAGAGAGAAGGAGCTCTGCTGGGCCAATATGAGATCAGTTAATTTCATGAACAAGGGTGAGCTTCATAACTTAACTTTGCAGCTTTTTATCTGGACACTGACATATAGCTGATCTGTTCATTTTCGTCTCTCGTTTGCTGGGAATTTAGGAAAGACAACTGGAGGAGTGACATGCATCTGTTCAAATGGTAGTGGTTGGCACAGTGAGCAAGCATTACAATCAGTTTCAGAAGAAAACACGGTAAAGAAGGTTGGGGGCTTTAACTTACACGTAAGTTCAATGGAGAAAGACCTATTTCTTTGCTTTTATAGCACCAAATGCAGTATCAGTGGCTAATAGTATTTATACATTTTTGCAATGGATCTGAAGCTAGAGAGGAGCTTTAGATGGTTTAGTCTGAAAGCCATAGGTCATGCCACCCTCTGCTTTGAAAGAAAAAGATGAGGTGCTTCAGCCTTACACGTGTAACCCTAACATAGGATCAACCACAGCTGTTCCCGAACTGGTACCTGGCATAAGACAAAGCCAAATTAATTATGCAGGCAGTTGCAGAGCTTTTGCCATCTGATTTCCCACCCCAAAGGTCTGTGTCAGTGCACTGTGTCCCATTACTTCTGAGAAGGAGGGAACAGGGCTGGGTAGAAGTGGTCCAGCTACTTCCCAGGGTGGCCTTCCCCTCTGCTGGCCCCATCACTCCACCTCAGGCATGGGAAGCATCAAGGCTTATAATGCCTAATTCTCAGAAAAGATGTTGATATTTCAGAGTGTCACACAGGCTTAGCAGTAACCACAGTATTATTTAAGAAATGTGAAGCAGGGTACGTGCTGGTCCTGGAGGGTGGGATGGGAAGCAGAGGCTGGAGAGACGGGTAACTCTTTTATACCACTTCCGAGGGTCGAGTTTGTGACAAAGTCTTCTTTTCATGATTCACCTCTGGTGAAGAGTGGAAGCAGCATGTTTCCAGCATATCTTCAAAGAAAGAGCTGTTCATATAATTGACCCTTCCACTGACAGAAATGTTATCTTCAGTGCTACTGATACAGTAGTACCTAAACGAGCTGTCTTCCACTTCCAGCGTTAGAAGGCACTAGGCTGTACGTAGATACAACAAGACAGAAGACACCAAAGGTGGTGCTTTCAGAGCCACTGCTGAACACTCCCGACGCAGGAATTGCTATGTCAGCGTGCCATGGCTGGATGCGACGTGAAAAGTAAACCACTGCACCATGGCTCGGTAGAAGTGCTCAGAAGCTCCTTACTCCAGGTGCTTCCACCCAGCTGCAAAGTTGTGTTTGTGAGATCTGAATCATTTCCATGCTGTACTGTCTATAAAGCTACCCAAGCAGTTGGGTAGCCAGAGGTAGAAATCAACAGCTTTTAGGTGGAATACACAGATAATAATAAATTGGGAGGAAGTGTTAAAAACATCACAAAGAGCAACAGGATGTAACATAAATAAATAAAAAAATAATGATGCAAGATTCAACTTGTGCTGCTGCATACTGGTGCACGTGGAGAAAGTTAATCTGCAAACATGACACTAAGTGAGAGATAAGTCCCTTGAGAACTGTAATGCTGAAGAAATCTAAAGAATGACAGTGGTCATCAAATTAGACATGAGTTTATGAAAAGATAAAGCAGGAACAGAAAACAGGCCAAAGCAATTTTTGATCGCAGGTTCAAAAGCATGTCTCCTGCACATTGCTCTGGTACAGATACAACTGAATTATGTCTCAGCTTCGCTAGGGGAGAGACACTGACTAAGGAATATTCAAAACAGAGAAACAAAAGTTATTAGAAGGCTGGCTTGCATGGAAATATTGAAGCTTTAAGTGCACACATTCTGGCAACAACAACCTCTAATTTTTTGATGCAAATGCTGAAGAGGGAGGAAAATTTTTGTCCCTTTTGGATCACCATAATCTGATTTTATGAAATGCTAAAACATTCAAGCCACACTGTGGGAAGAAATTTGGACATGGTGAGCAATGGAAGCCAGTTCAGCTACCTAGCCCTTCCAGGTGCCAAAGCAACGAGGCTCCCACAAGAGTTGGAATAGGTTTTAACCTGAGTCATCGCCATTTGCACTGCAAACCCATACCATCCCACAACAGTTCAGTGAAACATGGCATGTGATCCTCCAGTACTACTTAGTTAACTTCTGTAAACAACCCCGTTCTGAACTGAAGTTCACCCAAGACTGCGGCGCCTTGAGTCTTAAAAAGCCAAAGAATTTGCAATGACTGTCAATCACATGGAGCATGAATCCTACTCAAATACGGACTAGTAAACAAACCCTGCCATTCTGTCAGGTCATTTCATTATCTCTTCTTATTTTTTAGCTCCTGAGGCCCAGTTTAGACCAGGAGAAGAGGGAATGTTTAAAAACTATTAGTGATCACATTTTTGTAATACATTTTAAATTCCACTTAGCTGTTACTTCCGATAGTACTTGCTCGAAGATTTATTGTACATATCTGTCTACAACTGATGCCAAATAATGTTTAAAAACATGTTAATTAAATGATGCAAACACAATGGTTCCTAGTATGTTTATCTATAGCATGTTGCACAGTGCAGTGGATGCACTTCTTACTCTGATGTTACACAGAACTGCTACAGCATTGTTAGTGGTAACATAAGTGGACCCCAAGCACTATTGCTATTACTGGAACAGTTCAAATTTTTCAGTGCCATAGACAAAATTTCAGAGGAAGGCATGATAATTTCTGTGAAAAGTGGTAAAGCTTGATATATGACAAGACAGAGACCAGATAACACCCTCCCACCCCCCAAAATAAAATAAAATATTAAAAAAAACAACAACATCAGAAGCCTAAAGAAGCCTAAAGCCAGATACCTGGAAGATGCGATTTTCAAAAACACTGAGAAACTAACAGCTCCTGCTGACACTTATGTTAAAGGATTCTTATTTCAGCTACTTTTTTTTAGCATTACTTCTTACTCTTTTTTTCAGCTTCCGTAGTTTAGTGAACAAACAGTTCCCTAACTTCTGGCACATAGCAGACAAAACGCACAGGAGGATGCATTGTGGTCTGTCATTTCAAAGATGTGCAGATTAAAGAGCTTCTGAGCAGCCTGTGGCATCACAGGTTGAAACAGCTGCTGGGAGTCCCAGGTAGGGCTTACTTGGGGATTTCATAGCCACCTCTTCCACTATCCATTCCAGTGATCCAAAACCTCTTGAGGTTCACCATTTCTTTCAGTGTGTCTCCCAGTATCCTTAAAACACTACTCAGGTGCTTCTACTAAAATAAAAAGACTCTGAAGCTATCTGGATGATATTATTTTCTTTGTAATAAGAAAATACGCATATTAAAATGTAGACAAACTAAATCAATACCAGCGTCTAAAAGAACAAGCTAAAAGAACTCCAAAATAAAAGTATTTTCTCTTCCATGTGTTATTTTTTAGGGTCTCTTTCACAACAGAGTGAATTTTATGCACGAGTTTTGGATCTGTGTACCTAAAGCTAATTTCCTCAATGCAGAATTAGGAAGCAAAATAAAATTGGCCTGCTTTCTACTAGTGCTAAGTACAAGCACATGCAAATGCAAACCAAACAGAATGCATTTAAAATCTAATGGCATTTATCTAGCCATGTGCCTCCCTAACTGTATCTTCTGAATTGCTCACAACAGTAGTATATTTATCACTTTAACACCATAAAATAAGAAAGCATTGTTCTAACTTTTGCAGGCAGAGAAGTGAAAAGCAGCAAAAAGTGTGTTGCCAGGGTCACAGAAGAATTCCCAGGTGTATTGAGGCCCAGCTTTATGTCTTAATCACGGCATTATAATTTCTTAGAAGAGCCTATTGTCAACTCCCAGAGTTGAGGTACTCCATTTACCCACAGTGAAGCACTAGTCACATCACTGCAATTTTCCTGATAATGCCCTGTCAATGAATCAACCCCACGTTCGTGAGCAGAGAGGAGTTCAGTGTCCATGTATCCTATAATGAGGAATGCCGTGCTGCAATCTCTGCTGAGATTGTCATAGGTGTCCACCGATACCATCTGCAATTACAGAATTTTATGAGATGGAAACTGGTTCATTATGAAAAAGACTCAGTCTACCAGCTCATTTCACAGATGTCAGATGGTAGACTTCCTGATCATCACGATTCTTGCAAGTGCATAAGAAAGGGCCCATAGTTAGGCTTTTGGGAATTAAGCACATAGCTAATGCCAAGCATAGGCTTAAATGCTTTTTCTGAGTTGGGCTCTTGGTTAGCCCCAGTCTATGACATATTCAAAGCAGGGTCTTAGACTTTAATTTCTGTTTTAAAAAGGCCAAATCAGCACTGCTTGTCCTCAGAGGAAGGCCGTCATAAAGTTAGCTAAAAATCGCTTTTGTCCACAGCCAAATATATCTCTCTCTGGCTGAAATAACGTGAATCTACCTCTGCAAAATGGTTGTGTGAACATGTTTCAATGTACCCGCTGAATCCCATTTGAATGTTCACCTATTCAAACAAATGAAGACATTCCCTTTAAAAGGCTAAGGTAAATTAAGTAAGTTAACAATACATTTTTGTAGTTTTTAAAATAATTTGTATTTAAAAAAATATTGCTACACTTAAGAAGTATGTATAGTGTGGAAAATGTTGTTCATAAGCCTTTCTTTTCACAGAGTAGTCTCTCATACAGACATCTTTGCACTCTCAGACAACGATATGCCCACCTTCAAATCTGGTAACTACCAGCTTAAACAGACATCTTAATTCAAGACAGATTGGTCCATTTAAGAACACAGAAATTAAAACCATTCTCTAAATGCTGAAAGAGGCGCACATTTCTTCTGCAGCCATCCAGAAATGAAGCACTGTTTGCAGTAACACAGCCCCCTGCACACCTTCCAAAATAACCCTGTTTCTGTTGGAGGTGAACCTTGCCGTATTTTTTATTCCATTTTTAACAAGAGACCACAGAGAAACCCATGCTGGCAGTGTTCACCACACGGATGTAAACACTAAATGCAGACCAGAGCCCTGCTATGAGTTCTGGGGGACCTTTGATGCTCTGGGAAGGTGATGACAACCTCTATCGTCCTCAATATTACAAAACCCGCGTATCTGAGAGACTTTGTTTCTCCTCGTGCAGCTACCTCAAGGGGCAGTGGCAGTAACAGACATGCTCAAAGCCTGGTCTCTGGCCTTTCATACGTTCCTTTCATGGGACTGTTTCCATAACAAAGATATACTTGCTCTTGGTCAATTTATCACGATCTCCCTGAGCACCTTCCCTCCCACACCAGCACTTGGTATCCCCTCTGCCTCGTCATGAAAAAAAAAAAAAAAAAAAAAAAAAAGCAGAACAAAAGCCCACCAACCACACAAAAATTATATTGTAGATTTGTAGATTAATGGGCTGATTCTGGCATCTCAATTCAAATGGATTTACAACCACTGTGTTTAGCCCAGTGTGATTTCAAATAGAATTACTCCTGATGAATTTGAATGCAAATTCACAAAGCATTAAAACAAACCGTGTTTAAACTCGTTGGTTCATCAGATGCAAATATTGTGCATTAAGCAGGGAATACCCATTCATGAAAATAATGAAAACTGACACCAATATAATAAAATCATTACAGGTTTATGGATTCTGGGACTTAAACAAGCCATACCCTTGCTTCTCCTAACTGATTAAATGCTTCTTTGCAGTTTATGTTTGATCTGCAATTCAAAAACAAATTACTTTAGTCTTTGAGCCCAGAACCTTGGAAAATTGCTAGGAGGTTCTAACTCAGATTTGTTCGGGGAGAAGGGCCGGATAAGGGAAGGAAACTATGGGGGCAGGGAAGCTAGCAGTGCAATTGAGAGCAGACAGCACAGGAGAGGATGCAGTTAGATAAATCGAGGCTTACAGACTCTGCCGGCAAGCATTCATAAAACCACCGCACAAACAGCATTGTGCAGAACAAAAGGCAATGATGATAAAATTGGGCACTTTTGTTTTATAAAGCTGGCACAGATTGGTCTGTCACACCATGTGCTTCATTTTTATGAAACCTCAACCACCTTCACTTTGCATCATGTTTGTAGACAAGGAGTTTAAGTGCAGTAGGGCAATGGATTGCCAATTATTTCTGGTATTGTCCCACAGCAAGCCAGCAAGAATGAGTGCAACCCTCTTCTAGCTGATGAAGTAGATCTCTGAAGTTGCATCTAAACAGTATATACAGTCTGGTTCTTTCATTAATCCCCATCATCCAATTATCATGAACAAGTTTCCATTTTCAGTTAGATGACAACAGCCTAGCTCAAAACTTTCCAGTAAAATCTTTGTATCTAGACACTAAATTCTTCTCATAATGATCAGATTTAAAACAGCAAAACATTCCTCACTGAAGCGTGTAATGCTGATAATGCACTATTTTGCTGCACAACGTATGCAGTATAAAAAGTTCTTTGCTGCATCATGATCTGCTCCAATTTGTGTATAAATAGCACTTGTAATAAAAGGAAATGTAACACCAAGTTTTACTTAAATAACAGCTGCAAAGAGGCTTGGAGATATTGTAGCTAACAGACAACAAAAAAAGGATGGGCAATTGCACTAGCTCTTACTCAAAATCACAATTTTTGTTTTTCTTTTCCTTTTTGTTAATCTACTCACACCAATGTTAAGTATTTTAAACCCAAATATTTAGAGATCTATATGCTGGGATGGTCTGAGGGCAACTCGATTTCTAGAGTTCAGGTACCATCTAGATGTGCAGCAGACATCCGAAAGCACAGTCTTGAAGGTAATCCTCTCCATAAACTGATTCAGTCATCCCAGGAAAGCTCGTATTTCTGAGGACAGAGATGCATGTGTGAAAAGATCTATCTGTGAAGTCCGTAAGATCTACATTTTCAAATGGGAGTGCCTCAAATTAGACACCCAAATCTGTACTTAAAAGACCAATTGGCATTTCTATAAGGCAACATGCAACACTACACTTGATAGCGGAGCTGATGCTGGGCCACAGCGGATTTTAGAAGCCTGGCTGTCATTATCACTGCAGCAATCCAGTACCCACTGCCTCTTTCAGTTTTTATAAATCCTTACCTGGCCAGCAGATCAAGGACTTCCATTCCTATGACAGCCCTTTGATTCATATCCTTAACTTTGTAATCTCCAGAGCACAGCACACAGAACAATACTGGTCAGAGGTTAAGAGGAAAATTATGGCCATATTCACGTCATGAACAAAATTGTCATTGGTTCATAATGTAATTAATTTGGGATTAGAAAAGAAAAAATAGATTCTGCTCACTCTTCATTATTTGATGCCAGTGCTCTGCGATCCACCTTGGCTTCCAATTGGCATTAAGACGCTACTTAAAAGCTACGTAGTCCTGAATCTCCTGGCACAGACACTGTATTTAACTGTTGTTCTTCCCGCACCATTTTTCATGAATGCAGTCAACAAAAGTATTTGGAATGGGCTTCTTTTCTTAGAAAGAGAGACAGAGATAGAGAAGTCTGTCACATTCTCTTATCAGTTCTGAAACTGCTCCGGGACCAAACTGGACCAAAATAGCTTCTGATTAGAGATATGATGAACCATAAGGCAAGTGTAGACTTCTTGCTTTTTGCTCATAAACTAACTGTTGGACAAGTTCTGGAGTGCTGCTGAGAAGCTGATCTACTATTAAGTAAAATTTCTACTGGTTGAAGTGATATGTCAAGATACTTTGGCTTTATGAGTTGCTGAATACCAGACCAAACTCAGCTTCTCAGTGCTACATGCATCTTCTATTTTTTTTTCTTTTTTCTTCTTTTCCTTGCAATGTATGAATATGGGAGAAGCACAATATTCAAGCATAAAGGACCACCTTAATATGCATTAGAATGAGATGTGCTGGCATGTACTAAGTGCCAATCTGAGCACTCAGACGTGGAATTAGGACTTCAGACATAGGCACTTATTTTAGAAAGTGGATCTCAGAGGATATATAGGGTTACCCACTTAGCTTGGAAAACCCTGCTCCAGTTTTAAAAGCTACTTGTCACTGCAGAGCAATTTGGAAGCAAAGTGTTATGTTTGGTGGCCTCATTTGCATGACAATACCCAGAATGCTCTCCTAACTCACAGCTATTTCGTGGAAGGGTTGATGCATTCAAGCTTTGAAAATAAATCCAAATCATGTGGGTGTACTGGTGCATATCATTTCTCTCTCTCTCTCCCTCTCCTTTTTTTAACAATCCATGTGCAAAGGTAGAGCTATTAAAATGTGTAACCATTGCAGGTAACCAAACTAACCTGTGCATCTCAATCCTTTACTAGAAATGAGAGTTACAAATAGTAGTTTGGGCAAGTCTCTAACACACTCATTGATTAGCTGATCAGGTGGTACCCTTGTGGATGTGCTTTTAGTGTTGATATCAGTCATCAAGGCTTCTGTGAAGAGCTGTCACAATATATTACCAATCAATTAGAAAAACTAAATAACTTACAACACAAAGCACAGATATACAACAATAGTTCATCAACATGGACTTCACTCATCTCCTGCACTTTCCTCCTCCTCTCTCGCAGCTTGCTACACAAAATAAATGCACTACATTGACTTGCACTGCAGTACAAAATATCATAGTCTGCTCTATTGTGTGGATTTCACTGCTGAGAAGCTGTAATGCTAATTGTCAGTTTCCCATGATCAAAGTAATTTGGTTAAATAATTGGTTTACATTTACTATATTTTATTTGCCTCACAAAAATAAATGTTTTAACAAAAGATCATCTGAAGAGGAGGGAATGCTATGGTGATAGAACCAATATGGTGCCAACATATGGAGAAATATGTGTGTTTTGTGCGTACAAACAATGACATGAAGCTTCAGCTGTTTAGAGAACAAAGCTTTACACCTGAGTTAACTTAATATTATGATATGTGCATTCTGGTGCACGGGCGTATGAGGGGTGAAGACAAGGCTGTTTGCACTACCTCTATAATTCTTCTTTTAGTGGATTTTGGCTCTGAAGTCAGTTCCTATTTTAAAAAATACCATTTAAAATGCTGATTACTTGGTCATCATTTATAGGTGATTCTTGATAGGTGATAAATGGTGGCATTCCCTCCTTTCTATTTACTCTATCAGTTACATGAAGTCTGCACTCACGTGTGAAACAATGGCTTTTCTATACCAAAAACCAGGTTGATGACATCATGATACCCCTTCCAGCCATTCTTGGCTTTTCAGATTTTTTTCTCTCTTTTATTTTATATAATATATGGATTTGACCACAGTTTTTACAGCTCCTCCCCAGATGCAGAAAGGGAACACAGTAACTAAGTGCCTGCAGCAGTCAACAGAAGCTGTTTCCTTTAACCTCCCTCTAGACTACCAGGCGTGAAGAATGGCAGAAACATTTTCCTTTAGCCACCAGAGTCGCTTTTTTTTCTAAATGCCGCTGGAACAGCTTCATTCAGAGGCTAGGCTGCCACCGGAGTTTGTTCAAAATTCTGCCAGAATGGCTTCAACTCAAAAGTAATTAAAAGCCTCTGAAAAACTCGTAAGTCAAGGGAGTGGCATAACACCCATTAATTACGGTGCTCAGTGATGTCACACCTGTGACTTATTGGAGGCTATCCTGAAAAGGGTTCAGAGCAGCTCTTCATAATTTATAATGGTATTTTGAAGACTGTCTACTGAAAAGCAGTATCTAGTCTGGGTAGTGCATATTTAACAACAGCCAATTGCATCAGATCAAGAGTAACACTGTGCCTTTCCCTGTAAAGCTGTGGCAGATGACTGCAGGTTTAAATACCAGGCACACAGCACAAGGTGGGTACACCTGAGGTGGGAGCATGACTGTCGGATAACTCTGATCCAGCTTGGTTGTTGTTCTGTTCACCTCAACCAGCAGTAAACTCGAAGAAGGACAGAAAGAAAAGAACTTCAAAGGACAAATGTGATTGCTGTTTTTCCCAGGGTCCTGATTTTGAGTAACTTTTAATATGTTAATACTGCTATTGAAGTCAGAAGGTCTATATGCTTCTGTTTTATTGTGCTTGGCTGTCCTTGCAGGATTTAGACACTAGTAAGTAAAATCCTTAGCTGGTTACCTGAAATAAACACAGTAATGTTTATCTCCATCAGTCCTCAGATGCTTTTTTTGCCATCATATAGGACACACATTGTCTACAGAACATTAAGTTAAATTATGTAGGACAATACTGAATTTTATGCATTTCCAGTAAAGCTTGTATGTATTTGATAATCGTTTACAGAAAAAATATTGCAAGGTTTCTGTAACAGATTAAAACCTGCAATTTGTGTGGTTTTTTTTCTTCTTTTTTCTCCTTTTGTCTGTTTTGAGTTTAAATGGAAACAAACCTTACAGTACAGAATTGGCTTAAGGTCACCTGTCTACAAGGGATTACTGTGTAGTTCCTTTTATATTTTTCCCCCTACTAGTTTGAGGGACAAAAGGGCAGCAGTACCCTAAGGGCTTTTTCAAATAACCTCTTTAGCAAATAAAGTCATACCCTATGTATAGAGGCCATTTCATCCCAGTCCCATGGGCTGCCTGTAGGGTAAAATACTGAATTTTTCTGGCATATGTCAGTGAATTTGAAAAAGAGGACCACTACTTACAGAAAGTTAAAGGCTGAATGAAAGAATGTGAATTTCTTTAATGCGCTAATTTAAAGCATTGTAGATTGAAGCTGAAGATATCAGCTATAAGCAGCTCTGAAAAATCCTGGAATACATTTATGTGAACCATAGAGATTCAAATGCAGCAACTGATTTACTATGGCTTGAAAACACAACAGATTCAGCTTATCTGAGATCTTAAGCAAACAAACAAACAAACATATTTTCTCCAGGGAAAATAAATAAAATAAAATTGGGCCTTTTCTTTATGGATGTAATCTTACGACTGTATCGACTTAACATTACCATAAACATCGCTGAAATCAACTGTCACGAAGGAATCTGTTATGCTCGTATAAATTACTATTATTGTTATTGCTATTATTGCTGCATTTGCTGCACCCCACTTCTGTAATTGGTTAAAAGATAACGTGCAAAACCCCAAACTTTCCAGTGTTCATATGGTATAAAATAATGGTTTTAAAACAAATGATTTGACAGCTGCAAATACAGGATAACACCTAGTTACATTATAGAAACAGTGTGGATAATTACTTTTTTCAAAAGGAAAGACTCCATGGACCACAGGCTTGTCTGAATTTCCCTGCAGCTCAGATAATGTGCGGTAATACAAATCCTGTTGTCACCTCAACCTAAGTCTTTTTATCATCTATACATCAGTAAGAATGATGAGAGACGTCCCATGATTCTAACAGTCTTCCTTTGAAGGATCCACATGTTAATTACTGCACTAATTATGGTTTTTGAATAACCAAATGAAGTAAGCAGTCTATGGGAGGTACAGGCATAAACCTAAGACTGAGAAAATACTAGTTACTGAAGTCATCAGTGTAAACTGACACATTGAACATGCTTAAAAGAAGTAGAAAAAGTAGATTTTAAAAGACAAGCATCTTCAATAATTAGGGTTCCATACAGGAAAAAGAAATGTTATTTCTTAATGGCAAGTGCATTTAAACTGTTATCTAAAGATCTGAAGGTAAGCCTGCTTAATTCACTGCTTCTTCTTTTGTTATTAGGAAAACATAATTGTTCCAAATAATTAGCACTAGAGTACATCACAAGCTGACAACAAAATTATAGAAATCTTCATATTCAGATCCGTCTAGCTGGCTATTAGGAACAGTTTCTGATCATAACCCATTAGTTGAAGTGCTGTGAGTTCTTGATTGCCACCAAATAACCTCAGATATCTGCCTAAGTTAACAGCCTCTATTTATTCAGAGTTTTCTTGACAGTAAAAATTGCTTACGATTTTTACAGCTGCCACACAAAAGAACAGTATCGGATGTGCGTACTTGGAAGATTAGGTGATAAAATAATTGAAATGTGGATTTTAGACACAATTTTAACTCCTAACTTCCTAAATGAAAAACAGCTAAGGGATTTCCGTGTGCTGCAATGGTACTATTGCCTTTCATGTTTATTAAAAATTAAAACGAACACATTCCAAATCTTTCTAGTTGTGATGTCCACGCTAATTAAAATAAGATTTGTTTGGGGTGATTTTTTCTTTTTTTCATAAAAGCCCTAATTTGTCCTTTTTTCCATTGAACACTGACTAATCAACAGCTAAAGATTTCTCTGTATCTGAAAGCTCAAGCCTTTATTTTTTGGTACTTTCATGTAAATAATGCCAGGGTACAAACTGCTGTTAATTCATTTCTTAAACAGCTAACTATCATGGATAGCACCCCGACAAAAGCTACCAGAAAGTCTGGCATATTTTTTCAAGGACACTGACAAATGAATCTTCTCACAGAAATCACTGCCGTAACCCCAAAAGGAAACAAAAACAACAAACCAAACCAAAAAAACCCCCACAAAACCAACCTACAAAAAAACCCGCATACACATAGTAAGAAGGAAAGTGTACTCTCCTAGTTACTAACCCAGCTTCAGTGAGTAGATCATTGATAACATAATACAGACAAAATGGAAACTTGTTTAAATTTCCAATCTAATGCTTCAGTTATCTATAATGCTATTTGAAGCTGCTTTCAAAATGTTTTTTTTTTTTTTTTTTTGTGATAATAGCTTGGTTTATAAACCCACAAAGCTGTGTGTCAAATCCCATGAGGAATAACTTTGATTACTACAGTAATTAATGATGCTGGATAGTAATATGGATTTTCTGTTAAGATTTGAGTTTGAAGTTAATTAGTCTCCACATTATGATTTGCTGATTAATTACTGATATTTAGTTATAAAGAGAGATGTTAATTATTAATCTAAAAAGTCATCTAGTGTAATTAACTAAAACTTTGACGTCAGTCACCACTCTCCTTGTATGTAACTTCCAAGGTACCAATTCTACGGCGAGGCACAGGCCTTCCCCAAAAAGTAAAAAAATAAAAAAAATCTTCTTTTATCTTTTTTGTGTATGGAGTATAGTGAACAAATTTTACCCTTAATTTGTCAGGAGAAGCCACCCACTTTGAAGCAGGACAGTAACGTAATTCTCATCAAAGTACTGATTTTTCATTGCTCATTCTTACAACATGTTTCATCTTATCACTGAAAAAATGTGCTATAAAAGAAATTCCACTACGAGTCTTAACTGGGTGTACTCTTGAAATCATGTCTTAACCTTAGAGCTGTGATGTCCTTCTGACTGATAGGCTTTGTCAGTTCCCATGTTAAACTCTGGAATGAGCTTCAGCGTTGCTACAGATATCTGTATCTTCCAGCAGCAGCAGTGGCAGGAGCCTCTAGCAATGTCAAGAAAATATTAGAGCAAAACTACTAATTAATGTAATAGCTCAGAATTTGAAATCACCTTTTGTCTAAAAGGAAACCCCACCTTCTATTTTTTTTCATCTCTTCTCATCTGCAAGGCACAAATCTTACTGTTACTGTAAAGGGGACAGGAATGTGATTAAGAAAAAGGGTTAAACCAAAAAGCATCAGCAGCACACCAATGTCCTGGAATTTACCCTAGTAACACAGACTCTGAGCAGGGATCTGTTTACATTATCTCTAGATCATCTTGACAATATTTATTCTCTATTTACCTAAATGAGGCAATATGATGATATTTATTGCTCAGAATGGCTAAATATAGACTTTTCCTGAGCACTCAGTACCATAGTGGGAGGTTTTGCTCTAATCTACATCTTTAAACTGACAAGCTGGAGCATTCCTAATGAATGCCTCTTTTCATCTGGATGTCTGTGTGTATTTGACAGTATAAATATTTAGCAATATCGGAGTCAGCTTGTGATTTTACCCAGATGGACTGATTGATGCCTTGGCTTGACGTTGCCAAAGACAATCCATGCAGTTATATAAGCAATTTCCCTCTTACTTCCTAAGAAGCAATTAGGTGGCCAAAGGCAGCAACCCAAAAATAGTGAGAATACTTCTGGTATCAGCTGACAACTCTGAGGGATAAATAAAATATGGTACTTAAATTATTACCACTTTACTTTCATGAATCATGGGATTAAAGCTTTCACTTCTAAAGTACATATAAATTGCAGGGTTTCTTATGTCTGTAATTTGCAAGAATCTAAGTTAAAATACCAGCTAATCAGTCAACTCACATTCACCTTGGGAAAAGTACCACCCTTCCTTGTCATTTTTGTAAATTGCATGCCTAAGCACCAATGTTATTTTCAGGGGGAAAAAAGCTTGTTGTCAATAACATATATTGCAGTCTAGTTAAAACAACATTTGTTAAGGTTTAATCGCAAATGTAATCTGCTTTTAAAGTTTAGACAGAACGCTCAGAGAAATTCAAGGGACAGATAATAAATCATTTTCTGCTATCTTGGGTGTGAACAAGGTAGGCTGGATTTTTGCAGGTGTGCTGGGCTGTTCTCCTACATGCTGCAGACTGTTTTTGCTTTTTTCCACGAACCATTCAAAAATAAGAGAGATGCCAGCAGCTAAGAAAGAAGGAATTTATGCACTATGTGACTTTCAAGCTACATAAGCTGCGCTTCTCATGTAAGTGAAGATTTCCCATCATTTTATTCAGTTTGTATCTTTGGCATTCACTTTGTAATTCATAATGTGCCTGTGTAACAAATTGCAGCATCCAGAAGTTTTAGCTAAATTTCATGCACACACATATAAAAATATATGAATACAAAAACTCCTGGATACCGAATGTCAGCTTTACATTAGCTATGCACTGCTTGTCCGTGTCAAGTTTACATGGTGCAAGATGCCTGCAATGATTATGTCGTGTGCTCTTATGCATGTTAGTGCTTTGGGGGGAAAGAACGGTCGCACATTATTTTTGGCAACAGTAAAATTCACGTCTCAGCTCTGCTGTTGATCCCCCTCCCCACACACCTTTAGTTTCTTTGTTTTCTATTAACTCATCCCAGTCTTTGTATAACCCATGCACTAACCCAGGAGAAAGGGCACATTATTCTTCTTGACACTAATACCTATAGATCCCGTTCTGCAGTGATACCTCTCCCTATCGCAAGGTATCTCAGCTAACAGAATGCTCCAAATTCAAGAGCTGGCACCGTTAATATATTCCAAAGCAAGTGGGATACAATGCCCACCAGTAATCAGCCATACACAGCAAGGTTTCTTTGGGACTGCCTGCCCGCAGTCTTTTGGGACTGACAGTACCGCGATGTACAGTACCTTTACGTGCAGCACACGTTGGCTACAGCGCATCCTTTGGAAAGGCAGTCTCCGACGTGCCTTTTTTTATTATTATTCTGTGACCAGCCAGGTGCCAAATAAAAATAAATGTATGCTGTTTTGTATTTATTGGATTTGATTAGCAATAAATTTGTTATTGACCAGATCCAGAGCGTGAAGGCCTGAGGCACAATCCAATGGTCTCTACTCACTTGATCATTACCCCCTGCACTTTCAATCAAGCTGCATTGAATTGCGTTACCCTGTGTTTTGTTTCTGAATCGTCTGGTTGGAGAGCAGAGGGCGGGGAAGGAGGAAGAGGAAAGGGCCTGTTTTCTAATGAGAAAATTAAGAGAGAAAGGGAAGGCTGTTCCTTTAAACTGGAAGATAACTACAGTACAATGCCAAAAGAAATCTGGTGATATAGTGCACTGTACACGGTACAATCCATTGCGCAGGTTGACGTGAGAAATGACTAGGTCTGATAAGGCAAAGTTTAGAATAAACTGCATTGTTTTACAAAATATGTCATCGGGAAAAATGCATTAACTCTAATCAGCCAAAATGGTGTGATTCATTGCTTAATTTCAGGGTACCAGGCTATAAATTACATCAGGCCTGCCACAACTAATTTTTGCAGTGGCATACTAGATGAAAAATGAAATGTCCAAGTGGCTACAAGTGAAAAGCTTCCATCTTTCTTCCACAGCTGAATATTACTTACTCTAATGATGTATAATAGCCTGCAACTACACTTAACCTGTGCATTAAATGGCAGCACAAACTGTTTACCTAGAGTTATGAAGAAGAAAACAGCAAATCAAGCAAAGGAATCTAGAGTGTGTACATTAACCTCCCACATGCCAACATAATTGTCCCCTACAGATGATATATAACATCGACTCCAAATCATACTTATTTTTTTTTCATTACACATAATAGCTTATGCTTCAAGTATCAAAAGTGTCAAAGCATGTGTGATAAATTGATGCCAAAATGTACCTAATTAATAAGTCTGATGATGTTTAGATTAAAACAGATGTTGGTTATGTTGTTAACGGAACGGCAGCTAATAAAAATAATTGCAACCTATATGCCTAAAAATTGCAGGTATTATTAAAAAGAACAACAAAACCATGTCATATCTGAACAGTACAAAACGGTTGGCAAGATTTTTTGGGTGAAAGTGTTCATTTATGTAAGAATACCTAACATCAGATCAAAGTAATTAATCAGACCCTTAGCACTAACAACAACCCATTCCTAAAAATCTGTGGGTAGGCTTTACATGGATCTCGGTTTTACCGGTGATACTCTGCATGCAACAAAAAAAACCTGTAAGGCATATGAGCCATCATTCACTTACAATAAGTAAGGTGAATTCTTCATGGATAATGTGGAAAAAAAAAAAAAAAGATAATAAACTCCAGAAAGTTTCTAGATGTGATGAAGCAGTCTATGATTACAAGTATCTTGCAGATACTGTTGATTTTAACAGTTCTAATTTTACCAAAAATAAATAAAACACATTATTTTAAAACTAGCTTTGAAGTATACATTAAATATACTATTTAAAATCCTTTTTTTTTTTCTTTTTTTCTTTTGATGGAAAATAATTGCTCGTCATTTTGCTTCTTTTAAAAATACTGTATCCAAGGAGAATCAATTGACGGAAAACCCGATGACAAAAAATTGTATCGTTCTGAAGCAAGTTTTGGAGAATCTGATTAGGTCTCATGCTGCAATACTAGGTATTCCATTTTTGCCAAAGGGCCAGCTATTATTATTAACATCATTTGTCTGAATCATTACTCTGCACCTTGGTTCAGCAAACACTATGAAGATGGCATGGTAATAAATGACCGCAGGATTCTTTCCTGCTTCGGCCTGTTTTTATCTGCCACCTCTCTACCGTCAGCTCCATCTTTCTGAACCTCTCTGAATCCCCAAAAGGGACGGGGCGTCTATTTGTTTTCCACTAGGTTACCACTCTGTCTATTGTTGTTTGCACTAAAGGGTACGAATTCAATTCATTCTTGTGACATAAAAGCACTGATACAGTAAATTTTTCGCCCAAGAGAAAACACAAACAAAGTTGCTGAATATGGGCTAAGATGTGAAGCACTAGTATGTACGTGAAGGAGCTTTTCGAGGCAAGTCTTGCTCACTGAATATTGTTTTTTCCCCACCACAATCTACACAATCATGTAAGAGCATTTTAAACTTGCAGTAGCCTTTCCAAATGGGTACCTCTCACGAAACAGTGATTACGAAGGAGGGGGTAAGCAGTACTTCCTATCATACCCAGAAGCAAGAGAAGAAAGAAAGGACTGGGAGGTAAAATAGTCAACTGATAACTACAAGATTAAGCAAGCCACTGCTTCTGGGATAATAAGGGTTATTGAGAATGGCAGATGAGAACCAAGTAGAATAACAAGTAAAAAGAAGAGAAGACTTAAAAACAGTTAAATAAGAAAATCAGAATGAGAGAGAACTACAGAGCATTGGATAAACTCATTTTTTTGTATGTTGAAATCCACACAAATTACTCTACCTTTATTTTTACCTAAATATGACAAAACTAATGAATCTGCCATCTAAATGAATCAATCAAAACTGAACACACTAGGGATAGGACCCGAGACTCCACTCTGCAAAATAAAACCCAGATCAGAGATGTAAGGGGTCTCTTTCTTTTAGATAATAGAACACGCGTATTTTTCTCTTCAGCAACCAGAAATATTAAATGTTGGAAAATACTATATCAGGACCAGACAGCTCTTTAAGATTTCCCAGTCACAAACATCTTGCCTAAGATTCCCTCCCTTTGCAATACCATAAAGGCAGATTACATGAGATGGTCCAATCACAAAAAGTAAATTTCCATGTCCCAGTATATGTAAACACTTCATGCTTTGTGAGACTTTAAGTTACCTAAATGCAATTACAAAGCATACTTAGCACTGGCTTTTCACAGCCAAGGGCATCTTGTTTTCTGAAATACACCTTTATAAAGTGCCAAACTCGGTAAACACTACAGAAAATAGCCAAGTACTTTCCTTGTCCAAGTCTTATAGAATGCTTAAAAATAACACTCCTAAATCTGAAATGCTGTAATTGTTCACAAAGCCTGAAAGGCTGTGTTGTACACGACTTTCTCCACTATCAAAATGTTATATATTTCTGCCAGAACTTAGGAAGTCATCACTTGAAAATCACTGGCTAATCTAGCTTGTGCTAAGATGGATTTTTAATGAAAGTTTAATGAATGATAAATACTTGTTTCTTGATAAATGTTTAATTATGCCAATAATTACCAACTGCTGAAAACTACTGTTGTGTTAATAATGGCATTTTAGTACACAAGCAGTTTCATGAGTCATGATGCTGTTAAAGATCAGAATTCCATCTGTCTAATGCAAACTAGCAAAACAAAAGAAAAGTCTAATTAATATTTTGATACATTTTCCCTATACACTTTAAAACTGATGTCCTTTCGTGAAAGAATAAATTTACTCGCTCCCTTTTTGAGAGAAGAAATATATGTCTCAGAGCTACTATATTATTAATCATTACTACTATTTGAACCTGAAAACTGGAAGTGAAGAAGAAATGAAGCCAGATGTAATATACGTACAAATGTTTACTTTTTTGGAGGAGGGAATGGGTCATCATGGTAATGATAAGACTGAGTTTTCACCTGAAATATATCATTTTGAATCATTTTAGTACTGTACTACTTATGTTGTATGTAATATACAGAGTTATCTAGGCCTGTTTCTCTGATGTTAAAAAGCCAGCAAACTGCTGCCCTTGCAACTTAGAAGTGGGTGGCCCAGGAACATCAAATTATCACGGCAGCCTGCAACGGGGCCCAAATAAAATTGAGATCTTCTTAGTAATGCAAAGTATATAACAATATAGATATGCTTTGAAAAGTAATAGGAGATCAAGGAGACTTCCACTGACCTATCTGTTCCAAGATTCCTCTTAATTTGAAAATATCTCCCATATTCCTCACATTCATGGTACTATTTCTGTTCTGCCTCTCCCATAATTGCCGCAATACTGATGGGCAGCCTTGCCCAGCATCCTGGCAAAGTGCTACTCCATCGTGCACACCGCCGCATGTGAGATCCTAGGGTGTGCTCTGCTGGGGCACCTGGAGGGCTTGCAATCTGCACAGCGTGCAAGTCCTGTCTTGAAGATGGCCTTGGGACTGCCCTTAATGGAAGTTACAGACGCAATCTATAGGGTCTGACTCACAACCTGCTCATACCAGTGAAAGGATTTCCCATGGACTGCCAAGAGTTTTCAGTCAGGCCCTGTTTATAACGCTAGGGTTACCTCCACTCTAGCATGAACAAGTTTAAATTCATCACAGGCATACCAGTTAGTAAGAAAGTACTGCAACATGTCAGCTGAGAGCTGACATTCTTAACATGCTGTTGAGCAGATACTTAATACAACAAAAACACCCTTATTTGTGCGATTCAAAATATGAACAGGGTCATATTGTTCTGTGAAATGGAACATTAAAAAAAATATATATTGAAGTGAAAATTAAGCTTTTAATGTTTGAAATACAACTTCTTCCAGGCACCAACTCTGGTATTATAGTATATTTTGCGTCAGGATACTTAAAAGGAGTTTCTGATTCATACACCTTACAAATGTTAGTTTTTCGTTCTTTTTGAAACTATGTAAACTTTCAATTTAAATGGATGTTAGCTTGTGTTTTTCACAGAGAAGACTAGACAGAGCACCACAAAACTTATTTTATTCAGCACTCTTGTACCTCATTTGGGTTCAACTAGGAGATCCCATAAATTGTTTCCATTTCTTACATCTACAACTCACTGACACAAATTTGTTTTCTACATAAATGCAATGTATTCTTGAGATGGTATTCTTCTTATTTAACATTTATGTAATCCTTACTGTGCATCAGAATGTATTGGAAGCATTTGACCTCTACTTCGGTACCCTGCAGAATGTTTTGATTCTGAAACTATTCTTGTAGTTCTAAGAATTGCCTGACATCTTTAATTTATTATTCAGCATGCTTTTTGCAGATTGGCAGTAGTTCACACAAAAAGGTAGCTCACCACATAAACAGGCAATAAACCCAAATACTGAACCAAACAAACATATTTATGGAATATCAGAAAGGAGATTTTCTTGATGGTGGGAGAGGGATGCTGTTATGGACTAGTACAATGACCATGTTAGCATCCATATAGCATCTGTAATGCTATACAGAAATCAGTGCAGTGAAACAGAAAACAAAACTCATCCTGACAAATCGTTGCCAGATAAAAACACTTCCTCCACAAGATTAACTTAGGAGAGTGAAGAACAAATGCAGAGATATACTCAAACATATAATGACAACTTTTCTGCAGTTGAATCATACTAGGCTATTGCTTTAAGGTTATAAAAATTAACTTGATTGTACCTTAGTGTACAATATTGTTGGTTATAGCCTTTTTGATGCTGTCTTACTGTGTTCTGTAATTCTTAGAACCGAAAGGCAATAATTTATACCTATTATCATCCTCAAGATTCTTTATTTTAAATAGATGCAGAAAGCATGCATGTCTTGATATTATAGGCAAATTTAGCCCCCCCCCCCCAACTAGTCAAAACCAAAAGGAAAATAACCATTTCAGCTGAGTCAAAACGTTCCCCAGACCCATGTGGAGAGAGAGACTCTAGGCCTATATGAAGGTGGGATAAACGAGTTGTTCCCAAGTCCCATCAATTTCAGGAAAAAGGGCTACTTTGCTTTTCATAGGTCCTCCTGATAGACATTAGAGCAGACCAGTTAACATTGCCCAGAAGTCTAATCATAAATTGTAAAAATATTTACTTAGTGAAGCAAAAGAGCAATTTGCAACCCACACAGTTATAAAAGATAGACCAGTTCTAAGTAACATGCCTCTGAAACTTTCATTCCATTGCAATACTGCAGTGGAGTTTATATTAAAAATGCTGCTTACAAAAATCAAATATCTGTCCTAATCCCATTGCCCCCACTCGTCGTCCTCCATTTCAAATTCTTTGTAAATGTTACTCCTCTTGAAGCCTACAAACATTAAATGTTTCACACTGAATATCTCAGAAACAATTAAATACATGCTGTGTTAGTCATAATATTTTGTTTACCTGTGCTTTTAAGGCTTGGTAACATCACAGTAAAAATCGTCTGTGCCTACAGTTGCTCTCATTACTGCTAGAATGGGTGGAGCTACACTGATTGGAGCTGAAAGGTGGAAGATTTCTCCTAAAAATACGTGGTCGAGACAGCCATATATTAAAGTTTCACTCCACGTAAATGGAATGTCACTCTTTTATAACTACAGTCCACTATGATAATCCTCTTGGAATGCATTAATTATCATCCACCAGATAAGTGTCAAAAGCTACATTCCTAAAGGATTATCAATTCCCACCCAATTTCTACTGCAGCTGCATAAGGAAGAAGAAAAGTTAGTGGAAAAAGAAGAAGCATCAAGCGGCTCTTCGTCTTCCCAGTTATTCTCTACTCAGAATGAAAATATGGCCTTTCGTAACAGCTCAGCCATTCGTATAGCTTTCATCACAACTGCACGAGTAGAACAGAGGCAGTGACATGGTATCTGTGTTAAAATAGGAAAGACTTTGTCCTGTAGATTCTTTCATTATATAGTGACATTCTTCTTAGAAGCATTTGGAGAAAGAAAGAAAGAAAACCCTTCACTACTAGAAGGCCTCAATAAAGACCTCAAAACCATAAAATAACAGTCTTTCTTTCTCAAGTTAAGGCATTTTTAACCATTACGCCAAATGATTTCCTACTGCATTTTATATGTACAATTTTTTTTCCTATCCCTTCACTTTTTTTACTGTTGAACAGAACAGACTTCTAGCAAAACTCTCGAAAGACTTCTGTGAACAACTTGTTTAACTACACAGCTAGAGGAAGGTATAGAAAGAGTGCTCCAAAGATAAGGAATGAGATTAATAACAAGACACAGAAAAGTTGATTTTTGTGGAAAAAAGTTCCACTGCCATACCCATCCCAAAACACAGAACTGTGAAGACAGTGTGTGGCTTTCTTATGGCCTTTTGGTGGTATTTGACACTTTTTATTTAGGTAACTGCCATTTGTGAACCTCGCAACAGTAAAACAGTATGGAATCAATTGAGAAATACACACATCCAAACACATGAACGGGTAATACTGTTTAAACCAGATCACAAACGGTGCTCGGGTCTAGCACGAGGCCTACACCCCATCAGTCTCCAAAGCTGGGGTGGAGTCAGGATAGGAGCTATCCTCACTCAAAGCTGGTTGAAGTGCTCAGGGAAGTTAGCAGTGAGCCTCATACCACTTCTGCCTCAGAGCCCCCAGGGAAACAACAGCCCCACATAGAAGGAAACAGTGCTGTTTTATTTACAATATATATACTGTAGTTGTTCTTAAGGCTCCTGTGCCAGGCCCTGTACAAGCACATGAGCTGAGAGAAGCAAGCCATTGAAAGAGCTCACAGTCTAAAGACACAATGAGAGTAAGCTAACAGTAGTGAAGGCATAATGTTGAACACAGCATGTACATGGTCACAATACCATGGTATAAAGGCCTTTTATTCCCCTAACTAGGACATTTAAAGCCATTAAGAATATTGAGTTTTTACTGTGTTTCTTGCTATCACTGTGGGGCACCGTGCAGGTGGAAATGCTGTGTAATTTTTCAGACAAGACACTTTTGGCAGATTCTTGTAGCGCATTTTCCAAAAATAAGGACGTCCTGGTAAAATTCCAGTATTTTTTTAGTTACTTTAAGCTTATCTGGGTTTCCCCTACAGTTTAAACTGGAAATGACATTAGTCATGCAATACTGTTGCTCTCTGTTAAAAAAAAAACTGTTTCACCTTAGCTATGTCTGGTTTTTAGTCGGAAGTGAAGCCTTGTGGATGTGCTGGAAGCCTGTAACAGGTTTCAACATCCCTTGAGATAAAAGATGCTATAGAAATAATAAATTACTATGGTAAACTTGGAATTGCTGAGGCAACCGGCATGCTGAATTGCAAGATGCGCTCCTTGTTTCTTCCACGATAGCGCCAGTCGGTATTTCTTACCAGGCACCAGCGGGTCTGAAACCAGCCAGGCTTTGACCCCACCTCCTACAACAGCAAGAGCAGACCTTCCCAGTATCACTGAAACAGGATGAGACCTGGGGTTCTGTTTGTTTAGCAGCGCTTTTTAAATGAAAATTTTGGGACATCTGTGGGTGCCTAGTATAATATTAACACATGCACCTCACTGTCTCCTGTCTTAACAGTGTGTTGTCACATTTGCAGTTTGGGCAAGACAGAATTGCTCATCTTCCCCTCACAGCCCATCTGGTTTCTCCCAAGCTGCTCAGGCGACAACACTCTAAAGAAAAAGCGATGTTATCAGGGGCACGTACCAATATATATCACATATTGCAGCATGTTTTGTCATTTACAATGCATCATAAAAAGTTACATTGCATCTGACCTACAACATGATGTAATGTAAAATGACATGCTTACATTGAACAACATTACATTACTCAAAAATCGGAATTTAAAGAAATAAGCATGGAGGGGGTCTTTTTATTTACTTGGAATACTACAAATTCTGACAGACATTAAGTCAGCCAAGAAAAAGGGGGAGGTGGTGTAACTATATTTAACTGCATGGCTGCTTAGTCACTTCCTAATGCCTTTTTGTTTTTTGTTTCGTTTTGTTCTGTTTTTTAACGAACAAAAAGAATTAAATAGTACACTGAAATCTGTGCTGTGGATCTTTAATATTAAATACAACAGCTGATATAATCATAGAAATATTACTGCTAACTCGCAAGGTGTAAAGCTGCACACAATTTTCTTCACATTTTACTACTAAGAAGTGCAATGATCAAGCTGTAAAAATGCATTTTAAATATTTCTGTTGGATTTTTTAACAGCAAGAGCGCAAAGCAGAGTGCTCTGTACATGCCACAGATCTGCTTTTTAAGAATCAACATGGTGCACACCATGTGAACTGTCACATTAATAACCCTATGCTGATATTCAAATTTTCTGTCTTAAGCTAAAGAAAGATTGAATACCCTGCTGTTGTGTGGCCAAGATTGAAGAGGTGTCTCACTGACATTGTTCAAAGTTTATGAAAATATATGAATGCTCAAATGTCATTGGCTTTGCGCCTCCAACAGACTGTGGTTTTATGAGAAATCAGTCTTTTAATCAAAATGATTGAATACCTTAAGGTCGAATCCAAAGATATCAGTTAATATCTAGAAACGTGCTATTTCTGCAAATTTTGCCAAGCCGTACATATTGTGGTGCATTTTAAAGTGTTAATTTGTGCATTCCATATTGAAAATTGATCTTGAGTTTTAGCTTTTTGTCAAGCAAAAACATATGGTTACAAGCTCTATGCATTTTATGTGACGGCTGTTGAAGCTGTCACATGTGCAAACTTGATAACCGATGTGACACATACGCAAATAATTTGCTTGTTTAGTAACAATTCAAAGATTCATTATTCATGCAAAAACACGTTGCTTTTTTAAAATGATCAGATGGAAATAGTCTTCGTTTTGCACAATCTAGTCTCATTGGTGTGCAAACACAGATAAAATAAAGCTGGGAACTAAGTGGTATTAAAACAAATCCAAGAATATGGGTATTTTCAGATAATTATTGAACCAGATGGTGTTTTTTGTTAATTCTGCCATCAGTCTGAGAACTTGATGTCTTACATCTGCACTTGGTAAAATAAATTTTGCCACTGACATTATTTCAGTTTTCTTAAAATATTTCAATCAGTTTTACACCAAGATTTGCAAACATCTGCCATTCTACATGGCTGTGAGATGAAATTATTTGAAAAAATTCTGTTAAGAAAACACTTATCCTAAATTTAACATAGACCTAGCACTTCTGCTGCTAAACTGTCTGAATTACTACATTACGAATATTATAAATAAAATGCTAATCATGTGCCAAAATCCTGCTACCTTCAGGTTTGAGAGGAAGAGCCTATATAAATCAATGAAGAGCTGCAGGCTCATTTGGGGATGCCATCTTGGGATTTTACAATCACTTACTTTGCTTTCTTAAGGCGGAGAGGTTGGAACATGGTTGGCACAGAAAAGAATGAAAAAAACTGCCCTGGCCTCCACAAGAGCAAATGAACAAAAATAAAAAAATACTGGAATGTGTGACCAATCTATTAAGATCGACTTTGAATCAATGGATACAGAAGTAATCCAAACAGTATTTTAACCTGCAGCTACGTTACTCACCCTCATAGAACTCCTCATAAACATTATTGCTCAAGTACGGTACCTCATAAACAGATGTGCTCCATCATTTATGCACATTTGACACTGTATATAGCATTTAGATAGTTCCTTTCTGTGATCTAAATCACAGCTTTTCTTGAAAATTCAGCTGTAACAGGCAATAAAATTGTGTAGCTGGCTTAACTTCTCCAGTGCTCCACTTCTACACTGAATCCCAAATAAGACTGCTTTTTCACACACACTATAATTGATAAACTCCTCTCCTTTTCAAGTAAATGTGCTACGATACAAGCTGCACCCTAGCAATCATCAGACTAGTTTCAGAGGCACCATGTGCGATGGCATTTTACTTATAGCAAATATCATAATTGCGTGAACTTTTTTTATGAATTCTGCAACAGCTGCAGTAAAATCCCTAATGCGTTCGCTAGTTGGTGAGGTTTTATGATGGTGTTTCCCTGGGCTAGCATCTTGGTGCGGGTAATGCAAGAGAGTCGGTCTGACCTGCCACACCAGGGAAAGCATTCAGTGGTGTGCATTCAGGGCATAAGGGTTTGATTCCCAGTCCTACACTCCTACTCCCAGCTCTGAGAAGTGATAGGAACAGCTCTGAGTAAGACTATTTAAGAGTCACGACTGTTTGCAGAAGAGCTAGGAACTGTACGTGAAAATGTGCAGACTTTCTCTGGTAGGGATCCTTTCTAAAAGCTTCCTCCAATGCCTCTTATTTAATGTGAGATGGGAGGGATTGCCAAGGGTTGTCTGCAAAAGGGAAATTTCTGGGAGAATTGGTATGTCTGTGTGCATGAGCACACTATGAAGATAAAGGCTGTTTATCTGGAGACAGATCCAAATCTCCCAAAGTCAACCTGCAGATAGATCAGCCCTCGTGTTGTGCACTGATTTACCTTGCTGTAAGATAGGAAGTATTGCACAGTACTCCACAAAGATTTTTTACAGCACTTAACCTGACCAATGGGTGCACGCTGCTACACACACGCGCGCCCTCAAACCTCTGGCCTGGGACACACCTTGAGGAGCATCCTGAATCCCCTATCAAGCTTATGTGCAAATGGTTGCCTTTGCACAAGACACCAGGGCATTAGAGGAAGCAGAAGAAATGAGGCACAAGGGAGGACATTCATGGCCAGGCACTCCCTGATACGATGCCGGGACATGGTGGGTACTTGTGTCAGGGAACTGAGAAGTGTCCCCAGGTCCCCAGCTAACATAAGTGTTTGCTATTCCTGAAGCTGAGAACAACCAAATGAGCGAGCGAATTACAGAAACTGTAGAGATTTTCCTCAATAAAAAGCATGGATCACCTCATCTTCTCTCCTGAAGCAGAAAATACTACCTGTTTGTATATTTAAAACCAGCTTCATCATTCACGCAGATTTTTTTAGGGTACGGACGCCTATGGTTGTTGACTGTTCTTTGTGCTAGCCCTTCTAAAAATCTTTTGGTTCTCTCTCATAGCTTGAGGCATGCAAGCTGGATAGAAGTGATACAAATAAATGTATTAAAAACATGCTCAATATATTTTGAGGTAAATAACATTTTACTATCACTAGGTGGTTAATTTAAAAAAAAAATAAAAGTTAATTTGTAGATATTAATTGAATGCATTTTAATGTTATTCCCATCCGTTATCAGACAGTCATTTTTTAAAAAAGTAAAAAGACTGTGATATGAAATGTCTTTTTTTTTCCCTTTTATAGACTTGGCAAAGACCATCAGTTTATGGCCTGTTTCGTTTCTTGCCAGTAGACAGCACTGAAAGTTATAAAACTAAAACAATTGCTTTCATTTATATCTTTTCCTGATTACTCTGATAGCTGAAATGTCTGAAGAAGTTCAGAATCTGTAAAGCCTGTCACATTATAGAAACATGTCTCTTTAAACTAAATGTGAAATTCCAGTAATTGAAGTGATAAATCTACTGTTTTTGCTGGGGTACTTTTGATGAGAACTATAGTAGTAAATTAGAAATTATTCTCTGCTGTTATATCATGGTAAAAGCCTTTCCATTATCTGTTGTCAGTCACTAGGTATGGGCAAATAACTCAGTTGTCAATCTAACTGTGAAACCTTAAGTTCTGGGAATAATCAATAAGGGAAAAAATAAAAAACAAAAAACAAAACCTCTCTATTATCTTCATGTAATTCTTCAGACAACTTGAAGTTGTTTTTTCCCTTTTTACTTCTGCACATCTCATTTATTCACAGATATATTGGATATCTTAGAATATTTCATTTTTTATAGCTAGTTACATGTCAGCTTGTTTTCAAACGGTATATGAGAGTAACATTTCAGTACGGGCAAGCAGCTCTACCTGTGTGTCTAAATGCAATTTTACACATGATACAGACTTAATTAAACTAGCAGTAAAAAACACCTACATTTTATTATTGATTTTTCAGCTATACTATTTATTGCCTAATATTTCTATTTTAAACGTCCATGATTTTTTGCTCTTTCAAAGATTCATGTAAACATCATCTAAAAGACCACAATGAAACCAAACAGCAACTGAAACAAAAACAAATATTATATGCCATATACTTATATTACAATCCAGATTAATAAAGAGAAGGCAATCACTTTGATTTTGATGCTAAGATAGACCTTTGCAGCCCTGGTGCAAAGAGATGGAAAGAAGCAGGTCAGGTAGCTCTTAGCTCTGACCCTTACCTACTCTGTTACCATGTCATCTTCCCCTGCCTCCTTTCATCAACAGGCAAAACAGAAGGAAAAAAAAAAACCACCAAAACAACACAAACAAATAATCACTGGCTAAACTGCTAGAAAGATTCATCAATGTCAGGAAGCTGTTCAGGGTTGTGTAACTAGAATGACTAGCTAACCATTTTTAACATTCCTAAAATAGTCTTACATTACTTATTTAGAAGATGACTGGACTAAATGAGTGGAATAGCATTGGAGAAATATTTTTCTGTTCAGCTCTATGAGTAATTTCTTCAAAACCTTTTGACCTGGGATGAACTTCAGGCACAGAATTTGGACTGAAACCACACAATCAGAGAATGCCTACATAAAGAATTTTTTCCTCTTGATTTTGGTATATAATGGAAATGGGTGTCATTTGAGAATTTTTGATGCAGGTGCAAAGGCCAAGTCTTGGAAATTTTGGAGGTTCAAATTCAAGGCTCTGATTCAGGCCCAGGTCTATGCTATATATTTTACAGAGGAATAATTATTTTCAAGTAAGAGATGAAAATTATTGTTTCAGATGAGAGTTTGACCTTGTAATATTAGAATACGTGAACAAATTATGAGTGAAGTATTTGAAACTTCAGCTAAAATCATATGATGAGAACCAAAGAAAACACACACAAAACTGTGCTTAGCAATTTTCTGAGTAACTGCTAAGAACATTAACAAAGCTTGATACATTTATGTACTGCCATTTTGTGTTTAAAACAATGGCCTATGCAGTAGAAGAACAACAAAAAATGCTGGTAAAACAATAGTTGATTGTGTTGCTCAGCTTTAAGCCCAGATTCTACCAATACAATACTGTAATGTACAACTTGCTTTGGTATCCAAAGAATAGTCTCTGATTCACAGTCATAAGGCATATAGAGAGCTTAAAATACGAACTACTAGTCCAACCTTCTTTTTGGACTTGCTTTTAAGGGAAGAGGGAAAGGAAGAAATCAGACATTTCAAATGGATTTTCGCTCATTTGCAGATCTACAGCACAGAAAATTTGGACAAATCTTCAAGGTACAAACTAAAAACTAACAAACAGAGAAATTAAGTGCCTCCCCAAATCTCAGGAATATGTAAACAAACTATTGCCAGTTTTGTGAATTCTCTCATTTTTTTTCCATTATTATTCCAATTTTATTAGTTTAAACATAAGCTGGTGAATATTTGGGAAAGGGAAACATAAATTCTATGCTGAATGAAGCATTTAATCTACATAAAACAATGTAGCAGTAAGAAATTAGCTATTTAACCTACAAAACTGCATTGACAGTAAACCACAGCCAGTGTATCATGCTGAAAATGTACCACTCATTCTTAATAAGTTTAGCTAATTCATAAGGCTCCTCTCTGCATTCTGTTTCGGATTTCTTGGTTTCTTGCTGAATATTTAAAACTATTTAATTCCTCAATCTGACTGCCACAACAACACAGCACCACCATACAGGAGTTCACGTGTGTAATTGGAAGAAACACTGTACTTTCATGTCAGCATGTTTGTCCCAGAAATTACTTGCTCTATCCACCTACTGTATATTTTTGGAAAATACATAGAATTTCTTAAGGAAATGATACAATGCTAAAATTCAGTAAAAGTGACTCTGAAAGCTTCATTAGAGTCTCTGGAATGGTTTCTTTGCTTTTTCCTTGGTGGAAATTGGGATGTGACAAGGAGCATATCATGATTACCTGGTTCTCAGTTGCTCGGAGCTGACATAAAAGTGCTGATGGTACAACGAGCAGGAGATCTTACACAGCCAAAGGCTGTGGGAAGCACTTCTCACACAATCTCTGCCTTGTGCCTACTCTCTTCCTTGCACACTTTACGTATTGCTTGTCTTTCCACCACTCTTATCCTTCTCCCGGTGACCCAAGTGTCCTCTCTTGCTATGGTCTTGTCTTTATCAGCAAGTTTTATAGTCAAATTCATCTAGTTACAAAGAAATTCATCTAGTTGCCCTACAGCCACTCGCAGAAGAAAAGAATGCTTTATATTATGCTTATGTTGATTTAGCTATACATTGTAGATTGCACAATCATGCAGAATAAAAACACAAAATGAGAAGGTGGAAAAAGGAGAGAGGAAGGTTAAAATAAACACAAACAATAAGCACCACTGTACATAGAGGAGATAATTCTGAGATACTCTAGCAGAGACTGAAGTATCAAAAAGAGGAGTGGCCAGTAGGTTGAGGGAAGTGATGGTCCCCCTCTACTCTGCCCTCGTGAGGCCCCACCTGGAGCACTGTGTCCAGGTTTGGGGCCTCCAGCACAAGAAAGATGTGGACTTGTTAGAGTGAGTCCAGAGGAGGGTTATAAAGATGATGAGAGGGCTGGAGCGCCTCTCCTATGAAGAAAGGCTGAGAGAGGTGGGGATGTTCAGCCTGGAGAAGAAAAGGATCCGGGGAGACCTCATTGCGGCCTTCCAATACTTAAAGGGGTCTTATAAAAAAGATGGAGAAGGACTCTTTACTTGGGTAGGTAATGATAGGACAAGGGGGAATGGTCTTAAAATCAAAGAGGATAGATTTAGTCTAGACATTAGGAGGAAATTCTTCACCGTAGAAGGTTTGTGAGGCACTGGAACAGGTTGCTCAGAGAAGCTGTGGATGCCCCATCCCTGGAGGTGTTCAACGCCAGGCTGGATGGGGCCTTGGCCAACCTAATCTAGTGGGTGGCATTCCTGCCCATGGCAGGGGGGTTGGAGTTAGATGATCTTTAAGGTCCTTCCAACCCGAGCCATTCTACGATTCTATCTAGGAAAGGAGAAGAGGAACAAGCCACCTCTAGAGTGAACTGAATTGCGGACACAAGTGAATTTCAAAAAGGGAATGAAACAAAACAAGATGGGATGTATGAGCACCAATACATCTGAAGGACTAGTCTGAGGTTCATAATAGCTTGCCTTTCTTTCCTTCTTTCCTCCTTTGTGCTTACCTTCTATTTAGTTAACAGTGCTTTCTAGGACATAGTGTCCCAGATCACCACTGTTGATGAAAAGCATGCTGCCTTTGTGTCTGTTTTTTTCTTTTTTTTTTTTTTTGAATATTGCTTAATAAATTAGTCAGTTGTGGTTTTCATAAAGCTGATACAAAGCTTAAGACAAGACTAAAATTCAGCTCTCCAAATTGTAGTCTACAAGACAATTCTGTTTGGCTTAGAAAGACATGTCCAATCACATAGTATGATAAGGTTTTCTTGCCATCTGGCTCCTGAATAAACTGTTACATTGTAATCTAGTGTCTGTTTGTCAAGAAGTTTGATAGTCTGGTTTAAATTATAACCTGTTTTCATTTTCTTATTTTTTTTCCTTCATGTTGGCTGAGATTTTCCATGACTGGTCCCTGCCTGATGATGCTCTCTGGAAAGTCTGAGAAAATCCATGCCAGCTACTTCTGCATCATGTGAAATTGCAAGAAGAATAAAAAGCCTTCATTGTACAAAAGCTCCTAAAATCAAAATGTAATTCTAATGCAGCAGGATGTTGGAAATTGGCGTGTATGCATCATGCACTGTTAAAAATACATTCAGCGTTTGAGACTGCAAAGAAAAGTTAGGAAATAAAGAGCTGAATGACCAAATTCACCTCTGCACAGACTCTCTAGCCAAACTAATGAAGTTCTGAAGTCTTTTATGAAACAAAATTTATTACATAAAATTTTGCTCTATTGGAATATAATGAATAACAGTCATGACATTGACAAAAAAAAACAAAAAACACCACAACACCTTCTTTCTGTAACACAGTATCAATAATCATGTTCATATGTTATCATGAAGGATGGAACAGGTATTTGGATTATTACTGGTTAGCAAATACACTAAAATGAGATTGCTGCATGGGAAAACATATTGAAAAAGATGTACAAAAGATTTTTTTTCCACATAAAAATCCTTAAGATAATAAAATGTCTGTCTCCTTATTGTGGCAGTAAATATGGCAACTTTCAGAACTAAAACATTAGCACCTATTTAAGCATAAGATTTTTCTTTAACTGCACTAGAAAAAAACAATTAGCCAGGTAATCTTTTTATATAATCTCTTGCACAAACAAATAAATGATGCTTTCTGGGAAGCAGAAAACAGAAGAAATTGTAGCAGAAAAAGAAAAAAAAAGATCAGTCTTGCAAATTAGTGTCTCTCCATATGTGGGAACTGAGAGAAAAGAGACACAATAAAATATTCTGTAATGAAGACATCACGTTTCAGTCATCAATAAACTGAGTTTACAATGGGGGGATTACAATATTCACAGCCAGTGGTACCATAACTTAGCATTAGCCCTTCTTAAGTCAAAAGAATGACGTGGGATGAGCAAAAGGCAATTCATTGCTAGAAAGCAACTCATGGTTTCGCTCACTCTAAACAACCCTAAAGAAATGTGGCTTTGAAGAGAGTCTCTTTCAGTCCGTATTAATAGTTGCAAAAATTCAAATTTAGTCTCCTTGGTTCCATTTGCATCATGATTTGATTTCTGATCCACTTCAGATCCTGTTCATGTCAATAACTATTTTTTTTTTTAACTTTCATACCTTAAATGGAAATATCCTTAAGGATGGGAAATTATTTTGCTGAAATTCAAATGCATAATATTAAACTACAGACCAAGCAACAGCACGAAGCTCATACTGCAAACTTAATAATGTTGATTTTTGCAATTCATGGCTTTTTACGTTTAACTATGAACATGAGAGTGTATTATACTCAAACTCAGCTTCAGGGTAAATAATAAGTTTATAGTATTTTTGCTTTTTTGCTGGGTGTCTGTCTGACAAAGGTACATGAGGTTGCCTGAGTAGGTTTATTTCTTTTTAATGGTGATTTTCTAGATTTTACCTTAGAATTAATATTAAGAAAGTCAAACTGGTCTTCCTGAGCTTGGCTGAAAAACAATGGAAAAACACAGAAGGCAGAGAATTCCTCTGGAATCCACAAATTCATGATCACTTCAGGCAAAGGTGGGCTGTGGAGTCCTCGTTCTTACCTCAGGATGGTTAGAGGTGAGCTCCACACAACAATAAAAATGAAGCCTTTAGAACTGTCACTCAGGCTTAGGGTTTTGGTTCATAACAAAATTATAGCTTTAACAAGCTAGTCTTTTGCAGCTTTAGTTCCCAGTAGCAGAAAATTTGAGAGAGAGAGAGAGAGACCATCTTCATGATTTTTCTTACCTACAGACTGCATGTAACTGGTGGAGAAAAAATTGACCCTGAATGAAAAGGGGCTTGTAAGCACCTATATCTACATAGAGACACTTAACAAATGTTCACCAATTTTGAATTAAGGGTTTAATTCCTTCTTTAGTGAAGATGGTGGAAACAGCACCTAAGGTACTAGTACTTCCTATTGGAAACTACACTGCATGTAATCATTCACAAGCCGTCTCAACTAGTCAGTCTCTCCACTAGACAAAGCCTACTATACTTAAAATAAACCTCCAAGCCATAACTTGTAGCTCAAAGAGCAAATTACAGTAGGCTGTATTTTACATTACTTAGATGATGGTTTCTTAGGTATATTTGGAAAAAAAAAAAGCCCAAATCTTTTACTTATTGAAGAAATTAGCACCATCCACTCAATTCATGACTTAAAAACATTCATGAACGTAACAGGCCAGATTCTCTCTACCTTTTCTCGTGTATTTACTACTGAAGAAAACAGAGGTCAGTTACCTTTATAATTTACACTGCAGTATTTTAGGTAAGCTGGGTCACCCAGAAGACTTGTGGGGGAAGTGTCCTCTGGCTCCCCGCCTGAGCAGTGAAGGACAACGCAACACAGTGTGCAGGTACCCTCAAAAGTGAGGACCTCTGTTACTCACCAACATTGTCCAGGTCTGCTTATCCATATGCAACTGGAACACCAAGCAGTCTAAAGGGACTTGCCACAATGTAAATCTGGCCAAACATATAGGATGGGCAATCAAATTTTACCAAGTAATTTATCAAAAATTTTATATACACTTTGACTTTCTCCTGTAATAAGTAAACTTCCCCTGCCACATTTAAACAGACCTACTCCCCGTAAAAAAGAAATCGATTTCTGTCTTGAGTACATATTAGTAAATGACAGATCCTCCCTTTTTAATATACATTGGTCACAAATGAATCAGCTACTGTATTTGTATCCTTAAATTATGGTAACTGTTATAGTAATTATTATACATATATAGACACATACATACACAACAAATAACTATAATCAGTGGGTCAGTGTATCATTATGGTGAGCGAGATTGAGCGAGATCAGTTCCTGCAGCTGTATTTCAGATTCTCTTGAGTCAGATATCATACTATCAATTACACCAATAGTTCACATTTGAGGGTTTTTCTTCCAAAATACACAAGCTAGAAATCTCCGTACGTCAAGCTGCTAAATCAGGAGATGGTTTCATTCATTTAAGGGAAACACTGTAGCCCACATGCCTACAGAATGATCCCAGACTTAAAGTCTGATGATCCTTTATCTACAAAACTGTCTGTGAGGGCACCTACTTCCATCCAGATCAGCAAGTACACATTCTTGCACAGAATGTTGGCCATGTATGCCAAATGACATGCCGAGCAAATATTTTCAAAGCTGTAACTTTTCATTTGTGTCTAACAATACAAACATGCTCCACAGAGCATGTTTTTCCATTTTGACAAGAACGTATCTATTGTCCTCTAGAAACTCTTTTATTTTCCTACAGAAAAGCACTTAAGATCATTCTTTCTTTAGAAGGAACCACCATTGCTACTTATCTTACTTTTTACAAGAAACAAAGAGCAACAATGCAGGAGAAACTCCATGTTTTTATCCTTACTAATATCCTTATAAAAGAATGAGTAAATGAAACTGAAAACCAGTCAGTAACAGGACCACTGTGTAGAAATTCCTCTCTCTCGCATCTGTGTTCAATACGCTAACATATACTGCTTTTGCTGAATAAAAGTAAAAAGTATTGTATATGCAGATAGGGGACGTAAAAATCAGCAAGGGCACATACAGATTCACCCTTTGTAACCTGGATGCTAGATGAGTGCAAACATAAATTCAGAAGCAATGAACAGTCTTAGCTCTCAGACTTGTTGGTGCTATTACTTTCAGTGAGACTACCACACTCTATAGCAAGCCACGGTACTTAATTGTTGTTCAATGTTTTACTGTTAATGGTGGTATAAAAAGAAAGCGAGAGCAGAGAAAAATAGGACTTTTACTAAGCTGTTATTGTCCCCTCTAGTTTGCTTCTAGGCCCCTCAATTTCAATCCATGCTGTTCTATTTTGAGGATGCTTTCAGGTGCCTCGAAGTGCACTTCGACAGATCCCCGAAGCACAGCACGGATTGAAATGAAGGTGCCTGGAGATATTAGTAATAGAAATCTCTGACACAGCTCTGCACTTTGAGAAATTGCCTGATACTTATTAGAAAGCATCATGTTATTACAACAGCGTTAACACAGACTCCTATGACAATGCATAATAAAAACGCTAAAAGAATTTTGCAAATGAAGCAGCAGGTTTGAGGAAGGAGAAGGGGAGCAGAAATGGGAAGACTGGAAGTTTTTATGCACATACATATATACTTCAGCAGTCAGCAGCAGTTCTCACTCCCCCTCCCCCCAACTCCAAGACCTCAAAGCTCCCAAAATAAAACAAAAACCAACCACTAAATGCACATTTACTTTATTACTTAAAGTTAACTGTTTGTTTCCCCCAAGACATGCAGGGAAAGAAAAGCAGGTAAAGCTATAAAATATTACTGTTCCTGTTTTAGCACCAAAATGCCATAGAAATGGACTTCAGTTGTTTTTTTTTTTAACATTATAAAATGT